>NC_142931.1:25930651-26188151 GCF_046866305.1 Octopus bimaculoides | reverse complement strand
TCTCCCCTACCTTTGGGTAGCGCATTAAGTTTGAGAAATGTTTGCAGGTTGTAGGTACTGTTTTGCTTATGAATTCTTCCAATTGCAAGTTTTCTTTTCAGGTACACGACACTGCTTTTCCCCTTCCCAGGCTACAGGCCCACACCCCCAACACCCATACTGTTAGGATTGGCACTCTCAACGTCGGCACGCTGAAAGGTAGATCTGGTGAAATTGTTGAGATGCTTGAACGGAGACGCGTAGATATGTGCTGCATCCAGGAAGTAAGATGGAGAGGAGGTTCTGCGAGGTTCCTCACAGGCAAAGAACACAGGTACAAGATTTTCTGGGCAGGGAACACTGACGGGGTCGGGGGCGTAGGAATACTTCTAGCGGAGAAATGGGTGGATAAGGTAATCGAGGTCGTTAGAGTAAGTGACAGAGTACTTAAGATCAGACTAGTGCTTCATCATAGATTAGCTACTGTCATCTCAGCCTATGCACCTCAACCGGGGCTACCAGATGGTCTGAAAGACCAATTCTATGACACCCTCTTGCAAACTACCTCGTCGACGAGTGACAGGGACCTTCTCTTTGTGGCTGGAGACTTCAACGGTCATGTCGGACGTCGTGCTGGAGGCTTCCATGGCATACATGGAGGCTATGGCTTCGGTTCCCGCAACGAGGAGGGAACCAGACTGCTGGAGTTCTGTGATGCAACCAATCTTATGGTCTGCAATACCAACTTCAGGAAACCTGCCAGTCACCTAGTCACCTACCGCTCCGGCAGACACTCTAGCCAAATCGACTACATCCTCGCCAAAAATAGGGAAAGAGGGCGGCTTATAAATGCCAAAACCTACCCTGGCGAAGAATGTACCCCACAACATAGATTAGTAGTTAGCGACTTTGGGATCAAGGCAAAATGGGTGCCCAGAATTAGACAGGCTTGGAGAAGAAGGGTGTGGAAGCTTAAAGACCCTGCAAACGGACAGAGACTTAGAAACAAGTTACTTGAAGCATTTAACGAAATAGAAGGGGATATAGAATCATACAACGTGGAAGACAATTGGAGATTTCTGCGGGACAACCTGTTGAAAGCCACCGACCAGATTTGTGGGTGGTGTAAGGTCCCCTCCCGACCCAGAGTAACGTGGTGGTGGAACAAGGAGGTAGACAGGGCTATTAGACAAAAGAAACAGGCTTGGAAGGACTGGAAGAACGGTGGTAGCAGGGAATTGTACCAATGTGCCAGAAGGGAGGCTAGGCGACAGGTTTATTTAGCCAGAGGGGAAGCAGATAAGGAAAGATTTGCCAATGTTCTGCGCCGTGAGGACCAAAGACTCGAGGTATTTCGTGTTGCAAGACAGTGTAGGAGAGAGAATAGTGATGTTGTAGGAGAGAAATGTGTTCGCATGGATGATGGTACGCTTGCATTAAATGAGGATGCAAAGAAAGAGGTCTGGAGATGCCACTACGATAGATTGCTTAATAAAGAGAATGAATGGGAGAAAGAGAGCCTGCCATATGTCGACCCAATAGAGGGACCAGCTATCCGAGTTGATAGTACCAGGGTAGATAAAGCAATTAAGAGTATGAAGACCGGGAAAGCCCCCGGCCCATCAGGAATCACTGCAGAGATGCTCAAAATATCTGGCAGTGTTGGCTATAGCCTAGTCACCCATATTACGAACCAGGTGATACACGAAGGAGTCATACCCAATGACTGGTGTAGCAGCATCATAGTCAACTGCTACAAAGGTAAAGGTGACGCTTTAGATACAAATAATTACAGAGGCATCAAGCTGTTAGATCAGGTTATGAAAGTTACAGAGAGGGTCATAGCCCAACTAATTAGGGAGCGAATCAATTTAGATGAGATGCAGTTTGGGTTCGTGCCAGGTAAAAGCACTACTGATGCCTTATTTCTAGTGAGACAGTTGCAGGAGAAATACCTAGCTAAGGATAAACCTCTGTACCTGGCTTTCGTTGACATGGAGAAAGCCTTTGACAGGGTCCCCCGATCCCTTATCTGGTGGTCAATGAGGAAACTTGGGATAGAAGAATGGTTAGTGAGAGCTGTGCGAGCCATGTACAGAGATGCTGCCAGTAAGGTGAGGGTTGGAAATGAGTACAGCAATGAATTCCGGGTAGAGGTAGGGGTCCACCAAGGTTCCGTCCTCAGCCCCCTCTTATTTACCATAGTCCTCCAGGCAATCACAGAGGAGTTCAAGACAGGTTGCCCCTGGGAGCTCCTCTATGCTGATGACCTTGCCTTAATTGCGGAGTCACTATCAGAACTAGAGGAGAAGTTTCAGGTGTGGAAGCAAGGTCTAGAATTGAAGGGCCTTAGAGTCAACCTAGCTAAAACCAAAATCCTAATAAGTAGGAAGGTAGATAAAACACAAACCCCTTCAGGTAGATGGCCCTGCTCAGTATGTAGAAAAGGAGTAGGTAGTAACTCTATAAGATGTACCCGGTGCAAGCTATGGACACATAAGAGGTGCAGCAACATCAAAGGCAGGTTAACTAGGAAGTTAGTTTTTGTTTGTGGCAGATGTTCAGGTGCAATAAAGACTGCAAACAAACAGGAAACAACTTCTATCTCATTCCAGGGTAAAAAACTAGAGGTAGTCGATAGCTTCCGCTATCTGGGCGACCAAGTTAGTAGTGGGGGTGGGTGCGCTGAAAGTGTAGCTGCTAGAATAAGAATAGCCTGGGCAAAGTTTAGAGAGCTCTTACCCCTGCTGGCGACAAAGGGACTCTCACTCAGAGTAAAAGGCAGACTGTATGACGCATGCGTACGAACAACCATGCTACATGGCAGTGAAACATGGGCTGTAACTGCTGAGGACATACGTAAGCTCGCAAGGAATGAAGCCAGTATGCTCCGTTGGATGTGTAATGTCAATGTGAATACCCGTCAGAGTGTAAGTATCTTGAGAGAAAAGCTGAACATTAGAAGCATCAGTTGTGGCGTGCAAGAGAGACGATTGCGCTGGTATGGACATGTGGTGAGAATGGAGGAGGATAGCTGCGTGAAAAAGTGCCACACCCTAACAGTTGAGGGAACCCGTGGAAGAGGTAGGCCCAGGAAGACCTGGGCTGAGGTGGTGAGGCAAGACCTTCGTACATTGGGCCTCACCGAGGCGATGACTACTGACCGAGACCTTTGGAAATGTGCTGTGTGCGTGAGAAGACCCCGGCAAGCCAAGTAAGATCGTTGCCAGTGCCCCTGGACTGGTTCTTGTGCGGGTGGCACATGAGATGCACCATTTTGAGAGTGGCCGTTGCCAGTACCGCCTGACTGGCTCCTGTAGGATTTTCGAGCGAGATCGTTGCCAGTGCCCCTGGACTGGCTTGTGCGGGTGGCACATAAAAGACACCATTTCGAGCGTGGCCGTTTTCGTGCGGGTGACACGTAAAAGCACCCACTACACTCTCTGAGTGGTTGGCGTTAGGAAGGGCATCCAGCTGTAGAAACTCTGCCAAATCAGACTGGAGCCTGGTGTTGCCATCCGGTTTCACCAGTCCTCAGTCAAATCGTCCAACCCATGCTAGCATGGAAAGCGGACGTTAAACGATGATGATGATGATGATGATGACTTTCAAGGCCCCTCTTCCAAAATTCACTTGCCTGTGACAAAAAATATTTCTTCGCTACTGTTCTGACCTTCTCTATAGATTTCATATTTTTTCCATCCAAATGATTCTGAAGACTGCAGAATAAATGATAATTAGATGGGGCAATGTCCAGCGAATATGGTGGGTGGGGCATTGTTTCCCATTCAAACTGCTCCAGCCTTTAGAATGTCAACCTTGCTGTATGTGGTCAAGCATTATCCTGATGAGAGAACACCTTTCATCTTGAAACCAAAGGTGGTCATTTTCCTTCTAGCGCTGACTTAAGCCACTCTAGCTGCTCACAGTAGATCTCCTTTATCATTTGGTTTGTGTTTAAAAGTTCAAAGTGGACTAAACATTTCATATCCCACCAAACAACACCTTATATGGGTGAAAACCTTCTTTGGCCTGGGGTGCTGGTGTTTCTCCTTTCCCTACCCACTGTCTTAGGCACTTGACATTTTCATAGGGAACCCATTTCTTATCATCAGTCACTGTTCAGTTCAAAAAAGGTTCATTCATGAGACATGACAGCAAAGAAGAGCACACATTCACACCCTGCGCAAGATTAGACTCAGAAAGTTCGTGAGGAACCCATTGACCCAATTTTCTGACTTTCCCAATGGCATGCAGGTATCAATGAATTGTTGAATTACCAAATCAAGGCTTCTCTGCTAGTTCCTCAACAGTTACGATGGGATTTTGTTCCACCAGGGTTTGCAAGACATCCTTGTCAAGCTCTACAGATCTTCCAGGATGAGACTTATTTTTTAGGCTGTAGTTTCCAGCTCAGAATTTCTGGAACCATTGTTGACACTGGCTTATGCTTATTGTCCCATCCCATATAATGCATTAATATTTCTTGCACTCTCATTGTGTTGTTACCTTTATTGATCTCATAAAGCAAAATATGCTGAATATGCTCCTTTGTCACTTCTATTGTATTTTTGAAAAAATAACCGTTATAATCGAACTACACTCTTCAAAACTTGCACTAAGAATAAATACAAGGTAAAATTACTACCTGCTTTTATAGCAAGTTGATACAAGTAGTTTATCCTGTCCTCTTCCAACTTTCAACAGTTGAAAAAACTGCATTATTTATGGGATGACCCAATATATTGCACAGCCATAGACAAAGAAGTTTAGTATTTGAGTAAATGTTTGTTTTGACATATAATTTCAATTTCTCTGTTTCATCAACTAAAAAAAAACTTTAAAACATCAATGGCGGTGCCCCAGCATGGCCACAGCTCATGAGTTGAAACTAGATAAAATGAAAAAAAAATGAAAAATGAATGTGTAAAGCATCATATTTCATATAAATGTATTGATTATAGTATAAATTATTTCACAGTTATTTGTTATTTATGGGAAAGGCAACATGCTGGGAAACTGAAAGCTCCTTGTGAAATATACATGTGTGTGTGTGTGTGTGTGTGTGTGTGTGTGTGTGTGTAAATAGACAGACAGATGGAAAGATAGATAGACAGACAGACATTGTCATCATCATCATCTTTTAACGTCTGTTTTCCATACTGGCATTGGTTGGATGGTTTGATTGAGGACTGGCAAGCCAGGAGACTCCACCAGGCTAAATGTAAGCCATGTTATATAGGAATCTTAGGGCAGATATGTGTGTGAACATGTGTACATAGATAACAGCAACTGTCTGTTATCTCGAATTTTATTGACTGACAACACTAAATTACATGTACATACAGCATGTATGAACGCATTCATATTCATATAATTACAGAGGTATCAAATTGTTGGATCTGGTGATGTAAGTTATGGAGAGAGTCATAGCCCAACTAATTAGCGAGAGAGTTAGTCTAGATGAGATGCAGTTTGATTTTGTACCTGGGAGAAGCACCACTGATGCTATATTTCTGGTAAAACAGCTGCAAGAGAAATACATAGCCAAAGATAAACCTCTGTATTTGGCCTTTGTTGACCTGGAGAAAGCCTTTGACAGGGTCCCCTGATTTGGTGGTCAACACGGTAACTAAGGATAGACAAGTGGTTAGTGAGAGTTGTACAAGCTATGTACAGGGATGCTACCTGTAAGGTGAGGGTTGGCAATGAGTACAGCGAAGAACTCAGGGTACAAGTAGGGGTTCACTAAGGATCAACGCTCATCCCCCTCTTGTTCGTCATAGTTCTCCAGGCAATAAGAGAGGAATTTAAGACAGGCTGCCCCTAGGAGATCTTCTGTGCTGATGACCTTGCTCTTATTGCTGAATCACTACCAGAACTAGAGAAGTTCCAGGTATGGAAGCAAGATCTAGAATCAAAGGGCCTAAGAGTTAACCTAGCAAAAACCAAAGTCTTAGTAAGTAGGAAGGCAGACAAATCACACATCCCTGCTCGATCAGTAGAAAAGGCGTTGGTAGAAACTCCATAAGATGCACTTGGTTTAAGCTTTGAACACATAAAAGGTGCAACAATATCAGAGGAAGGTTAACAGGGAAACTAGCTTTTGTATGTGGAAGATGCACAGGTACAATAAATGCTGAAAATGCACAGAAAATCAACTCCATCAAATGCTATCAAATACTGACTATGAAGAAGTGACACTAGAGCTGTGAAATCTTGCATGCATTAATTTCAATGCTTTGTTTCTTTCCAGGTAAACTGACATCTGATTCTTCAAAAAAGACTTCAGAAGTAACTAGTAGTACTCTCTTGAAAATGGACAAAATTTGGCATCATGGTATTATAAAGTACCTGAAAAGAAAAACAGTTTAGCCTCCAACAACATTCATGCTGACATGATTGCTACATTAGGAGGTGATGCTCCAGCTTAATCAACATAGCAAAAGTGGGCAGCTGAATTTAAGAAGGGAAGGGAGGGTCTTGAAGATGACCCAAGATCTGGACATCCTGCATCACATGGAGAAGGGTGACTGCTACTTGCATGTCCTATGAGAGAGTTGAAAATATTCTGCACAATGAACTTGGCATGATGAAAGTTTCTGCCCAGTAGGTGCCATTTCTTCTGACACCTGATCAAAAGTATACCAGGTAGATCACATCATGGGAAAATCTGACATTGTTTGAGGCAGATCCAGCTGGTTTCCTTAAACAGTTACTAATCCAGGATGAGTGTTGGGTTCATTACTTTGAGCCAGAGACAATCCTTGCAGTGAGAACACCCCTCGTCACCTGCTCCAAAGAAATCCAGGGTCATTTCATCTGCCGAGAAAGTGATGGCCTTAGGTTTTTGGGATGCAAAAGGCATTGTGTTTATTGACTACCTTTAAAAGGTTATATCTAGGTATTATATATATATATATATATATATATATATATATTATTTTGCTTAAAAGAGTTCTAACACTGTCTGTTTTTTATGTTTTATTTATATTCCTGCAGAACTAATGTGGGGTATAGAATATGGAATATACAATATATAATATGATATACAATATACAATATAAAATAAAATAAAATAAAAATGGATGGCACCATGAAAGAAAGTATTGAATGTAGATGAAATATTGAGTGTTCAATATAAAGGATCAAATATATAAATATATAAATATAAATATATATATATAAAGGCGACTCGAGTTTCAGGGCTATTTCCCTTCATCATGGCCGGTATGACAGACTTTAACAGAGTCTGTTAAAGTCTGTCATACCGGCCATGACGAAGGGAAATAGCCCTGAAACTCGAGTCGCCTTTATATATATATATTTATATTTATATATTTATATATTTGATCCTTTATATTGAACACTCAATATTTCATTTACATTCAATACTTTCTTTCATGGTGCCATCCATTTTTATTTTATTTTATTTTATATTGTATATTGTATATCATATTATATATTGTATATTCCATATTCTATACCCCACATTAGTTCTGCAGGAATATAAATAAAACATAAAAAACAGACAGTGTTAGAAGTCTTTTAAGCAAAATAATATATTCCTCTATACACAATCATACAAAAAAATCCACCTTTTTTTGTATTTATTTTTACTCGCATATATATATATATATATATATATATATATATAAGTTGGCTCTTGCGCGGGTGGCACATAAAAGACACCATTTCGAGTGTGGCCATTTTCGTGCGGGTGACACGTAAAAGCACCCACTACACTCTCTGAGTGGTTGACGCTAGGAAGGGCATCCAGCTGTAGAAACTCTGCCAAATTAGATTGGAGCCTGGTGTTGCCATCCGGTTTCACCAGTCCTCAATCAAATCGTCCAACCCATGCTAGCATGGAAAGCGGACGTTAAACGATGATGATGATGATGATGAAGTATGTATGTATGTGTATGTATATATACATATATGTATGTATACATATACAAACATATCTGCACAGATAGATGCAGGTTCCATTAACCCATTCAAATCCCTTGCTACTACATAACACAAGGGGATTTTGAATGGGTTAATGGAACCTGCATAGCTAGATGTGTGTGTGTGTGTGTGTGTGTGTATGTGTGTGTGTGAGGGCACATGGCTTAGTGGTTAGGGTGTTGTACTCATAATCTATCGATCATGGTTTCAGTTCCTAGACTAGGTGGTGCATTATGTTCTTGAGCAAAAGACTTCATCTCACATTGCTTTGCAATCACTTCAAGATTTGATATGTGGTACGCTGTGCACCTGTTCAGACAACGACGATTTGATGGAGAGAGTAAGCTAATGTGAGGCATGAACATTTGATTACTATAAACAAATCATTTGTGCAGGTCGTTTGTATCATCTTTGATGGAAGAATCCATTATATATATGTGTGTGTGTGTGTATGTTTGTATGTATGTACATATATATGTATGTATGTATGTTTCCAATATTATTGTTAGAGATCATTCAAATGATGCATATTGTACTATCTAGATAATCCAATGTGTTCCATTTGAATAATTCACAGTAGTTAATATGTTTAATACGCACATAACCACTCAAGAATATAGACTTACCTCTGCTGTTACCACATGCTAAATAAGATTAGAGTATATATATATATATATATATATATATATATTATGATTTCACTTAGGCCTAACAATATTAAAAATCAAAAATTACAACTCAGTATACATATATTTTAAGGTAAAGCATTAGCTGAGCACAGAATATATTATTAATTAAAGAATGACAAAAGGAGTCACGTAACCATCTTCATTAGCTGTATAGTGATTACGTGACTTCTGTTCATGTGACTTCTGTATCATTCATTAAATTAATGTATATATTTTCAGGCAAACATGGAAAGCGAATATTTATGAGTGATAAGGATGATATACATACATACATACATATTTATATATATATATATATATATATATATATATATATATATATATATATATATATATATATATATATATATATATATATATACATATACATATATATATATATATATATATATATATATATATATATATATATATATATAAATATATATATATATATATAAATATATATATATATATATATATATATATATATATATATATACATATATGTATATATATATATACATAAATATATATATATATGTATGTATGATATACATATATATACATACATATATATATATATATATATATATATATATATATATATATATATATATACATATATATATATATTTATATATATACATACATAAATATATATATATGTATGTATGTGTGTATATATATACATACATAAATATATATATATGTATTTATGTGTGTGTATATATATACATATATATATATATATATATATATATATATATATATATATATATATACATATATATATATATATATATATATATATATATATATATATATATATATATATATATATATATATAAATATATATATATATATATATATATATATATACATATATGTATATATATATATACATAAATATATATATATGTATGTATGATATACATATATATACATACATATATATATATATATATATATATATATATATATATATATATATATATATATATATATATATATATATATATATATATATATATATACATATATATATATATTTATATATATACATACATAAATATATATATATGTATGTATGTGTGTATATATATACATACATAAATATATATATATGTATTTATGTGTGTGTATATATATACATATATATATATATATATATATATATATATATATATATATATATATATATACATATACGTGTGTGTGTATGTGTATAAGACACAAACATACGCACATGCTCATACATGCACAAACATATGGAATGTGCAAAAGAACATGTTTTAATTTTCAATATTGACAGAAGCTTTAATTATAAAAGCAACAAAGTATTTACTTTCTAGATACTTGCATGCTGTAAATGAAGTTTTATGTGTTAATGAATGCCCTACTTATAGGGCACATTAAAAAAAAAAATTGGTGTTCTGTCAGTTACGACGAGGGTTCCAGTTGATCTGATCAATGGAACAGCTAGCTCGTGAAATTAGCATGCAAGTGACTGAGCACTCCACAGACAAGCGGACCCTTAACATAGTTCTCTGGGAGATTCAATGTTAATTACAGGCACAATTAATTTTTGCCAGCTTAGTGGAGTGACATGATGCACCACCAGGAATTGAACTCATGACTTTGTGATCGTGAATCAATTACCCAAACCTCTAAGCCATGCGCCTTCACAAGGCACATATACAAAGAAAAATAACAAGATTCAAGTTCTACTTGTAGCCTTCAGCTTTATGTCCGTCTAAGTGGTTGAGTTTAAACACTACTAAAATCAACTTTGCTTTTCATCCTTTCAGAGTCAATATAATTAAAGTACCATCTGAGTACTGAGGTCTATGTAACTGACTGGCCTCCTCTTCCTCTTCTTCCTAAAATTGCTGACCTGGTGTCAAAATTTGAAACAGTTATTTAGAGTTGTTTTCACTTTGAGATACATTGTTAAATGACTTAAAAGTATTTTTTGTCAAAGCTTGATTGTGATTACTGCCAATTTCTGCTTCATATTTTGCACATATTTCTGGTTCATATTGTGATAAAATTTCTGGAAAAAGCTAGAAGTTGATGACAAAAACGATGTGTTTAAATCATTTAGTTATCTCAGGTACACAAACAGCAGAATATCATTGGAAAGAAACATGCAAATCCAGTGATGTCAGTAATTGTAATATAATGCAGCGTGCTGCAATAAAATAAATATTTTACAACTTACTGACATTACTTTAAGTCATAAAAAATTATTTATAGGATTTTGGCTGCTTTATTCCTTCGTAGACTTATCCTATTGAGATTTTTAGCTCATCACTGCCAGTTAAACTCTTCAAATATAGTGTTTCTGCCACTTAGAGCAATGAATTATACTTCTCTCTATGAAAGCTAATGAGGGAGCCTCTATGCCAAGGAGCAGGATCCCTGGAGATTTATTTAGTCCTGTACTCAAATTTGGATCTATTTGCCACAAAAAACTCGTCATCATTGTCGTCGTCATCATCATCATCATTTAACATCTGCATAGGTGCAGGAGTGGCTGTGTGGTAAGTAGCTTGCTTACCAACCACATGGTTCCGGGTTCAGTCCCACTGCGTGGCACCTTGGGCAAGTGTCTTCTACTATAGCCTCGGGCCGACCAAAGCCTTGTGAGTGGATTTGGTAGATGGAAACTGAAAGAAACTCGTCGTATATATATGTATATGTATGTGTGGGTATATGTATGTGTGTCTGTGTTTATCCCCCAACATCGCTTGACAACCGATGGTGGTGTGTTTACGTCCCCGTAACTTAGCGGTTCGGCAAAAGAGACCGATAGAATAAGTACTAGGCTTCCAAAGAATAAGTCCTGGGGTCGATTAGAAACTATAATAATAATGATAATAATAATAATAATAATAATAATAATAATAATAATAATAATTATTATTATTATTATTATTATTATTATTGTAAATTGGCAGAATTGTTAGCATGCCAGACAAAATGCTTAGTGGCACTTCATCCGTCTTAACATTCAGAGTTCAAATCCCACTGAGGTCGACTTTGCCTTTCATCCTTTTGGGGTCAATAAAATAAGTACCAGTTGAACGCTGGGGTCAATATAGTCAACCCATTCCCTCCCCCAAAACTTGCTGGCCTTGTGCCAAAGTTTGAAATCATCATCATCATTATAATTACTTCTGCATTTAGAGCAGTGCTACTCAAAGCCCGCAGACCAGTGCCAGTCCACAAGCCATCAGCTGCCGGTATGTGGCGAGTTTCCAGAAAAGAAAGAAACATAAAATGCTTATGAAATATTGTATTATTTGTTTACAAAATAAATATAAGATAAAAAAAATTGTCAACTTTTATTTTATTCATTATATACAGGAGCTAAACAAAATAATGGAAACACCTAGTATCATAGCATCATAATTTTGAAATACTCTTTTACTCTTTTAATTGTTTCAGTCATTTGACTGTGGCCATGCTGGAGCACTGCCTTTAGTCGAGCAAATCGACCCCAGGACTTATTCTTTGGAAGCCTAGTACTTATTCTATCGATCACTTTTTGCCGAACCGCTACATTACAGGGACGTAAACATACCAGCATCGGTTGTCAAGCGATGGTGGGGGGGACAAACACAGACACACACACACACACACACACACACACACACACATATATATATATATATATATATAATAATATTAGGGACAAAATCCAAAATTACAGGTAAAAAATTCAATTAAAATCAATTTATAAAAAATTAAAATTAAATTGAGCCTTATAGATAAAGTATATATAAAATATATAGTTTTAGGGAAAATAACCAATTTTCAAGTACTCATCGATGAAAATCCACTATCACATATAGAAAAATTAATAATTAAAAGCACAATAAATGAGTATAATATAAAGTAAAGTAAATATCATAAGATAAATATAATATAATAATAATATTTATCTTATGATATTTACTTTACTTTATATTATACTCATTTATTGTGCTTTTAATTATTAATTTTTCTATATGTGATAGTGGATTTTCATCGATGAGTTCTTGAAAATTGGTTATTTTCCCTAAAACTATATATTTTATATATATATATACATATATACGACGGGCTTCCAAGGCTTTGGTCGGCCCGAGGCTATAGTAGAAGACACATGCCCAAGGTGCCACGCAGTGGGACTGATCCCGGAACCATGTGGTTGGTAAGCAAGCTACTTACCACACAGCCACTCCTGCACCTATATCTATAAAACCATCAAAAGCGTGTTTATTTTTATGTTTCTTGATTTATTATTAGCGTTACTTAATATGTTTTGCTAAAATTCGCCCACATCAGCGAAACTGAGTTCTAGATGTACTGTGTGTCCCACCTACACTTAACAAGAAAATTTTTCACACACCCTACCACAACAAACTAAATTACATCTCTTCTCTTCCTTGCATTTCCATTTCATGCACCATACTTACCTCCCACTCCCCAATCTTGTCCTCTTGGCCCTGTCTCACTGTATCATTACTATCCGCTTGCCCTCGACCTGTGTTTTCGACCCACATGCCCTGTCTCACTGTATCATTGCTATCCACTAGCCCCTAACCTCTCTGTTCCACCCACACATAACAAGAAAACTTTTCACACACCCTAGCCCAACAAACCAATCTACATCTCTTGTGTTCCTCACATTTACTCCTTCATATACCATGGCTACCTCTCACTCCCCAATCCTGTCCTCACAGCCCTGTTTCTCTCTATCATTGCTATCCGTTAGCCCCGCCACCCCCACTCTATATATACCCATGTTTTCACCACTCACTTTCCCCCTCTGCACCTTCTAATCATGCTTCTTTCACAATATCCTGCCACTTATATTATGACCTTCAAACCTCAAGGGTATGCCCTGGTACTTGCCACCATCTATATCTCTCTCTTCCTTTACTCAACCATCCCATTATATTGTGATCCCGAGCCCTTGTGAGTATGCCTGGCACTTTGCCACCATCTCTATCCTGCAGTCTCCCACTCACTCTCTTTCTCTTGCACTTCCCTCAGGTTGGGTAGTATATGTTTCTGTCTTCATTTTCTCTCTCTCTCTCTCTGGCTGGGTAACCTTGTACTTCCTCTACAGCAAGACACCAGTTTCTGTCTTGGTCTCAAAAGATCACCTCCCCCAATGCCTTAACCTCACTCAAAAGATTCTTCTCTTGCTAGTTACTTGGTGACCCTGTCAGTGAAGGTGCCACTTAAAAAGCATCCAGTCTACATTGTAAAGTGGTTGGCATTTGGAAGGGTATCCAGCTGTAAAAACCTTGCCAAAACTGACCTCGCTTGTGCTTGTGCCACGTAAAAAGCACCAAGTTCACTCTGCTGAGTGGTTAGTGCTAGGAAGGGCATCCAGCTGTAAAAATCCTGCCAAAACAGTCACAGAAGTCTGGTGCAGGCTTCTGCCTGACTGGCTCCTGTCAAACCATCCTACCCATGCCAGCATTGATGGCAGACATTACACGAGGATGATGATGACTACTACTACTACTACTACTGCTGCTGCTACTAGATTAAGGCATCAAGCTGGCAGAATCATTAGCACACCGGGCAAAATGTATAACGGCATTTCAACTGTCCCTATGTTCTGAGTTCAAGTTCTGCAAAGATTGACTTTGCCTTTCATCTCTTTGGGCATCGATAAAATAAGTACCAGTTATGCACTGAGGTCAATATAATCGACTAGCCCCTGCCCCAGAGTTTCAGACCTTGCACCTATAGTAGAAAGGATAGTTATTAACATTAATTTGCCAGCTGCAAGCTGGCAGAATAATAATAATATTATCATTGCAAATGAATCAGACAGGGTGCTTAGAGGTGTAGCAGAGGCATTTTGTCCTTCTTTACATTTTGAGTTCAAATTCTAAGTCAACTTCGCCTTTCGACCTTTCAGGGTCAATAAAATAAGTGCCAGTTGATGTAATCGACTGGTCTCTGTCCACAAAATTTCAGGTCTTGCGCCTATAATAGAAAGGATTATTAGTATGGTTATTTTCCTGTTTGTTTTTTATATAATTGCTTGGTGCTCCAGCATGGCCACAGCCTTAGGGTTAAAACATATAAAAGAATAATTGTTTATAGGCACAGGCGTGGTTGTGTGGTAAGAAGCTTGTTTTTCAACGGCATGGTTCCGGGTTCAGTCCCACTACGTAGCACCTTGGGTAGGTGTCTTCTACTATAGCCTCAGACCGACCAAAGCCTTGTGAGGGGATTTGTAAACTGACGGAAACTGAAAGAAGCCTGTCGTGTGTGTGTGTTTCCACAACCACCACTTGATAACCGATGGCGATTTGTTTACGTCCACGTAACTAGCGGTTCGACAAACAGTCCGATAGAAAAAGTACTAGACTTCAAAAATAATAAGGCCTAGGGTCGATTTGTTCGACTAAACCCTTGAGGGTGGTGCCCCAGCGTAGCCGCAGTCCAATAACTGAAACAAGTAAAAAAAATATAGATAAAAGATATAATTGTTTTCAAAATTTTTGCTTTCTTCAACCCTTTTAGCTTTCAGAATGAACAATATTAATTTAAAACACGAACCTATAAGCTCGTATGTTTTTAAAATATTCACTTCATACCTGTCCACCATTCACTTCTTCTACACCTGAACCCAACACGTTCTCTACAATCATCACCTACTCTTTCCGACCGGCCCTACACCGTTTTATCATGAACCGCTCTTCAACCCTTGTTCTTCATAATACTTTTTTCTTCACCCTTCCCCGTCTTTAATCATCCCTTACTATCTTACAGCTTTTTCACCCTCTCCCTCCCTGTTTTTCAGTCATCACTTTACCCCTCTTCTCTTCCTTGATCCTTCAGGATCCACCCTGATACTTTATTACCACTATTTTATCTCCCTTTCCAACTGCACCCTCGACGGAATTTGAACTCAAAACGTGAAGTTTTTTTTATTTTTTTATTCTTCCTTCTTTGCCGCCAAGCATTTTGTCCGGCGCGCTAACAATGCTGTCAACTCGCTGCTTCGATATTTAGTTAATAATATTGATGACCCTCAAAACTCTGGGTTATGATATTTTTTCAATAAGCATGATGTGTCCTTAGCAGAAACATTGCTTTTACTTAATTGCCCGTTTCCTACTTTAATACGGTGGAATGAACTCCCATAATTTTTGTTAGCTTTGCTTTATAAATCTAAAAACGTGTTTCTAATAAAATAAATAAATGATGTATTTTTATTTAATTATTATATTACGACAAATAAGGTGAGGGGGCTGATATGGTAGAGTGATGAATTAAATGTCGGGCAGTATTTAAGTCACGCTGCTTTATGTTTGGGTTCAAATGCTGGCGAAACCAACTCGGCTCTACCTAGATCCTGGGTCGAAGTCTAATTGAATGTACACACCCAGGAAATGTGCAGACCTGTGTCTGTTGTATACGAAACATTATTATTTGAATGTTAGTTTCAGCTTCCACCTGGTCAATTGTGATTGGTTAAATTTCCGGACGTGGCGATGTAAAGTCAAGTTTACGAAAACGAACGATCACTAAAACGAGAGTGTAGCATAACTATGGTATACAAATAATGCTCGCACTTCTTTGCAACAGCCACTGTTTTATTTCGAATATTATTAAAATTCATACAAGATAAGTTAAATCCTTTTACAGGCTTAAATTTGAGCTATAAATGTTATGTTCAAAATATAGGGAATGTATTTAATATTGTCGTTGCGTTATTTTTGTGAATAAATTTAGTTCTTTTTGAACATCCGTATTTACATGAATCTAACTGTTTGTTACGTTACGGTTACTAGTTAACCAGTGTGAGAAATATGGCGGATACCGGTGTGGTGAAAACAGATATCCGCACTGCGATCTGGAATCCTAGAGGTTGGAAAAGTCTTTTGACATTTTTTATCCTAGCATTAGCCTGGCTTGCCGGTTTCAGTTCCAGGCTTTTCTCAGTTATTCGATTCGAAAGTATTATACATGAATTCGATCCCTGGTAAGTACCGTCAATTCTTATTTTGATACGATTAACTGAGGGCAACATGACCTTACTTTTGGGCATTTACAAATATTAAGCTTCGATGCGATTTTTACACTCAATCATTATGCTATTACAATTGAATTCCTTTATAGAAGGATGCTCAAATATTTGGCTTTTATAAACTTTTCCATTGCATCTTATTTTGTATGTGTAAATGCACAAGAAAATGCATTGATGTTCCCTGTCTGCTCGGTTACTTGGATAAATGTATTAAAATAAACGGCTTCTCTTTTAAAATCATCTTTGGATATATTTTGTCGTTACAATCATTATTTTGTTGTTGCTTCTGTTTGGTTATTTTATAAAATTAATGCAGGTTGGTATTCTGTATAATTTTTTTGACGTGCATAATGGTGATATATAAATATAATTTTGGTGCCCACCTCATCAATAAGCGCTTATTGTGGGCTTACTGATTTCGTTACTTATTGTCTTGTTTACAGTTCACCCGCCCCTTCTTTTTAATATACATATTTCTATATTTTTGACGATCTCACTGCTGTAACAATTAAATATATGAATCTTACACTGAAATAATTATGTGATAGTAGTGGTTGTATAGAGATAGCAAAAAATTTATTTGAAAGATCCTTCTCTGAAATAATACAGACACGAAATAAATGGGGGGGAAATGCTCATTAACAGCATTGGTTTTAATCTTCCTTATCGTTATTGAATGAAATTATATTTATATATCGTCAATTCATGCTGAATCAAGAGACAAAATGTTAATCTAAACGCGATTGCAATTTGGTATTGTGGATCTTTTTTGATAAATCTTTTTCATACATGTATATAAGTATCGTACCCATTTTACCTTTTTAATCCCTCCATATGTTGAACCTCACAAAATAAGTTACATTTAGGGTTTATATATTTTATTATAACGAAAATCATTACTGTAATAAAAAGACAAGAATCATGCAGAGTTCAAATGGTATAGAACAGATTGTACTAGACATGTTTACACAAAAAACGTTTCAACTTAAAAGCATAAACTAGTTTTCTTTTTTTAATGCATTTGATATATAAATCTGTTTTAATATAAATAGCGAAACGTATGTTTTATCAATAATATTCTAGTTGATACTTGAAAAAAAAAAAAAAAAAAGCTCATTATGTAGAGTGGTTAAGACGATAGGATTATGATGGTTGAAACGGAGCTTTTGTTGAGACGCCTCTTTTTTGTTTTTTAATAAAGTCTTTTGTGTTGTGATGACCAATTAGCGATACGTGGAATCGTTATTATTCTTTATTCACAAGACCAACTTTAGTTGCTTTGTTAAGCATGTTGGCGTCATAGGATTCAGTTGAAATGAGACGAAATGTGAAAGCGTCCCAAGATTTATCTTTTGGTTGTGCTAGGTATTTTTTTTAAAGAAGTT
The DNA here is from genome assembly GCF_046866305.1 of Octopus bimaculoides. Taxonomy (NCBI): domain Eukaryota; kingdom Metazoa; phylum Mollusca; class Cephalopoda; order Octopoda; family Octopodidae; genus Octopus; species Octopus bimaculoides. The sequence continues at coordinate 26,170,115 of NC_142931.1, read as the reverse complement.
ACCAACTCTACATATAAATATATTTGTATTCACGTCGGTGTACACCTGGGGGTGAATTGAACCGGCTTCAACTAGTGAAGCCACAGCTTTGTAATCACCGGTGAATTTTCATTGGAAATATGCTTTTCCTAGCAGGCTTCAGTCACAAGCATAAATCTACATGGAAGGTTGTTTTGTTTTGTTTTTTTGTATCTATATCACCTACTTCTTGTCACGGGTCGCCTCTCTCTGGTTAACAGGTAAATTACCAAAGTGCACATTGGATAATGTGTCTCTATATACACTACCTAAACGGATACGATGTCATGGCTAAACCTCATAATTTTAAAATAAATGTATCGTGAAGATAACTTGATGTCGACATTTATCTAGTCGGTGACGCTAGTGATTTTGTAGCTATTTTTACAGGTTTCCCTTACATTATAGAAAAATTGCTTTCTTAAAATTAAAAAAAAAAACAGTGAGTTCCGTAATGTGAAAGGTATTTTCCCATATATATATATATATATGTGTGTGTGTGTGTTTCACATTATTGAACTGCACGATAATGTGGAGAATCTGTAGTTTATTAATTGAATCCCACGAAGATGACAAATCCTTTAAATTAGAAATGATTTTTTTTCTTCTTAATGGCTTAGTTAATGAAGGAAGAGTAGCGTCTGTGGTGGGATGGATGAAAGAAGTTATCTTCTGACTGGAGATTTGTACCAAATACTTGTAACAGTGGACCTCACTAAAGGTATACAAGGTAGTAGTGTTAAATTGGACAGTGGATTAAGTTTTCGTCCAAGAAAGGAACGGTCCCATTGTCAGTCTTCCACATAGTTTCTGTGTGCCAAATTTCACTCATGAGGTTTTGATCAAGCCTGAAGGTATTGTAGAAGACATTTGCCCAAGGTGCTACACTGTAGGATCAAACCTCAAACCAGATAGTTGTGAAACAAAATCTTAACCATATGGCCATACCTGCAAATATGTTGCATAATATTTAGGAATATTATGATTAATTAAATAGGTCAGACAAATATTACAAACCTGTTGCTGTAAAATCATGTGTAGAAGTAATTTCAAATAAATAACTTGACACAAAATGTTGATACTCTCTTAAAAAGAATGGGTGTTAGCAAATTAGAACAGTATGTTAGATACTTTGACTTTTAAATAAAAATTAAGCAAAAAGAAGTACTGAATATATGAACTGTGTTCCAACATTGGATGAAGAAGAAGCCATAACTGTAAGAGTATTTTAGATAACATTAAAAGGTTTTATTACAGTTTTGTTGGTACCATTTATTGTATTACAACTAAAAATTACATAGATAATTACTATACTTTTGGTTATTTTGTGGCTTGTTGAAAGCTGTAGGTGTCTCCAACACATTTTCTGCATCCAAACCCAAATTAACAAAGTACAGGCAAGGCCAGTCTAACATATCAAGCCAAAGGTCCAGCAATGTTTTATAGCATTCCAGATAGTTGCTTGTTTTCTGTATACTATTAATATGTAAAGATATCCAGTCAACATCTGTACACTATCTATCTAGTCTGTGATATCATTGTCATGCTAATGTTACTGTGACATTGCAGGAATATTTAAAGTAAATGCCAATTCAATGTCAGGACCATTTTATAATACAATGCTTGGGTAATGATGAATTATGTATGATAACTCAGATATAACAAGTATCTAAAACTTTGAAGTTGCTGTTGTGGACTTATGTAATTATCATAAACATAAAATAAACTGATCTGAATCTTGCTTTAGTTTACTAAGAACATCAATATGATTTATGCTTTAACCAGGCATGTGAATGATTTTGAAATCATATTGTGATAATATGAAGTCTGTCCCAGTTAATCTGGAATTATCAAGGTCCTTTGACGTAATAGCAGTCAATCTCCAGTGAAAAATTTCCCCACTAGAACAGGTCCCATTCTGTCTGCACACTATACCACCATATATCATGTTCAATATTGCTCCAAATGTCTGACTACTAACATATGCTACAGGTTTTCCATTTTGAGGCATCGTTCCTTTAAAAGGAGAAGTATCAACAGTAAAGTTATTTCTCCATGAGTTTGCTGCTTTTAATATTGTGTTTAAACTGTTGCAGTGTTCTCATAGTAAAGACATTCCTTTTTGCTGAAAAAGCAGCTAAACTGCTAATTAGTTCTCAATTTTTTCTTTCAATTTAGGAACACTAATCCATTGGATCTTGTTCATTAAATTGTGTGAAGGATGGTTTGATCCCCTCCTTTCGAAATATTCATTCCTATGAAATTTATTTTGGATTGCTGCAAAGATAAATGTCATCCTAAAAATTATATCATTAATTCCTTTGATTATAATTTTTTTTTCTCTCACTAATGAGATTGATGCCGTTAATATTTTGCTTAAACTATTGCAAGTCAACACCTGCAGGAAAGAATAAGTACAGAGGGAATTCTAAAGGACTAATTTTGTGGGAGAAAGAACTGGGAGTATTGGTTTGTACGTGGCTGTGAGAAAGCGTAGAAGAGAGACAAGTGAGTTGTTAGTGCCAAAGTGGTGGAGGTAGCAACCATTATAACAGTGATAAAAAAAAGGCTATAAGAGAGGGAACTTGCCTCTAGGTCAGAGGCTGGAGTGTATAATTTTATCCCAATTTGTTGAGTAGCTTTTTGTGATGCTACTCAACAGAAATGTGAGTGGCATCTGGATTTGTGATGTTTGTGTGTGCATCTGCAGTGTCATCCTTGATTTGGGGAAAATTACTCCATCATGGATCTCATCCGAACTTTGTTGACTGTTAGTAATTGTTGGGGAAGAAATATTTTCTGGTTCTGAGGGAAAGGGCCAGTGTTTGAGATGTGGTCTTACTTGTACTTTCACTAGAAAAGCTCTGAAGTGATAATTGAACTGTGAGGGTTCTAATTGTGTGCTGTTGAAAGACTCAAGATTGGCTTCATTAAAGGGTGCTCCATTCATGAAATCAGTGCAAGTTAGATGTGTGACATCTAGGTTGCATGTGGCTGATGTTTGATTAGGGTAGAATGAAAGGTATTATCTGTGTAAGAGTGGGTGTTGTTGGACATGACTGCAAGGAAAATTATTGATGTATAGAAGAAAGAAAATTAAAGACAAGACCAAAGCACATGAGTTGATAGTATGGAACATTCACACACTCACACACAGAACAGGTTCTCACAGAGTTTCCATTTCACAAATTCACTCACAAGGAATCGGTCAGCCCAAGGATATAGTAGAAGACACTTGTCCAAGGTGCTATGCAGTGGGACTAAACCCAAAATCATGTGGTTGCCAAGTGAGCTTCTTAACCACACAACCATGCTTGCACCTAAATTTTCCTTAACAAGAGTCCTCACTAGTTGGACACAATACTTCAGTATTGGAACTTGGCTGTGTTGCTGATCAAAGAACAAATACTCTCTCTGACTGCAATAAGTCTAACTAGATCTGAGATTGACACTTTAGTTGAAGTTCTTACACAATCAGGCATCTTAATTTTTCTCTTAATAACCCAATTTAGTAAATCCTGCTTCTGTGTCTTTGTTGATAACAGTTCACATAAAAAAAAATTATGCACAATAAACCTTAGCTTAGGAAATTAATTAGTTGTTTTGATTTTTTTTCTTTTGATCCAAAACTCTTAACTTGTCTATGATAATAAATCTTTTTTAAGGTTTAGTTATATTTTTAATATAGCATTGATGCCTCATAACACAAAGTTTTGGCTTAACTAGTGCAAGCTTAAGCTAAGCTGTATTAGCCATGTTTCTGCTTCCTCATCATTTTCAAGATTTCAGTCTTCATTAATCTTCATCCTAGTGAAGGTGCATGGCTCAGTGGTTAGAGCATTGAGCTCACAATCATGAGGTAGTGAGTTCAATTCCTGGACCAGGCTGTGTGTTGTGTTCTTGAGCAAGATACTTTATTTTACATTGCTCTAGTTCACTCAGCTGTAGAAATGAGTTGCAACGTCATTGGTACCAAACTATATCAGCCATTGCCTTTCCCTTGGATAGCACCAGTGGCATGGAGAGAGGTGGCTGGTATGCATGGGCAATTGCTGGTCTTCCAGAAACAACCTTGCTCGGACTTGTGCCTCGGAAGGTAACTTTCCAAGTGTAATCTTATGGTCATTCATGACCGAAGGGGGTCTTTACCCATTACCTTTTAATCTTCATTCTACAATTGTTAGCTGATTATTTGAGTTGTAAATTTTTATCACCAATTGTCATTTTTACCATAAGTCCATAACAGTGAAGAAGATCCTGTCTTCTAACATCTATAACTATATTTCACTAACATCATAAAAGTGGCACACTAAAGACTATTCCTTACATTGAACTGTTAATGACCTGAAATATTTAACTGACCATGGGCAAGCATGCAAAGCACAACAGTTAGCATAACAAGGGCATTACAGACTAAGTATATAAGATACAATGTGATACAGGGTTCTTTAAAACTGCTTTACATTCTAACATAAAACATCATCATCATCATCATCATCATCATCGTCGTTTAACGTCCGCTTTCCATGCTAGCATGGGTTGGACGATTTGACTGAGGACTGGTGAAACCAGATGGCTACACCAGGCTCCAATCTGATTTGGCAGAGTTTCTACAGCTGGATGCCCTTCCTAACACCAACCACTCCGAGAGTGTAGTGGGTGCTTTTACGTGCCACTGGCACGAGGGTCAGTCAGGTGGTACTGGCAATGGCCACGCTCAAGTTGTGTTTTTTACGTGCCACCTGCACGATAATGAATTAATTTTTGCTTATGCTCAAACAAGTTGAAAATGTAAAAAAAATCAGTTTAACATATATGCCTTTATGTCTGGTTAAAGAAACACATTACTAAAAAAGACTGGTCTATACTAACACTTTCAGAATAACAATTTGCCAGTCATTCTTCTAAACTGATTGTTGAACATTATTTTATCTTTAATAAAAACAGCTATTTGTTTTTAAACCTTATCTTACAAAAGTTTTTTTTTCTTCACAATTCATGATACATACTCATAAGCAAAAAAAAAAAAAGAACCACTAAAGAAAGCAAGGGTTTGTGTTAGTGGCTTAATCTTTGTTGAGATACTGAAGTGCTTGTCACAGCTTGAGATACCTCTTGTGCTGATGAGTGCCTTGAATCATGGCCTTTGGAAAGATTACAAAATGTTGGGAATGTGTTGATTATCGTTGACTGAGCCACTGCTTGGACGGAAGCTGTTTTTATATTTCAGTAGAAGCTCAGAAAATGGTTGGTTAAACTGACTAGATTACAACAAAGTTGAAGGTCCTGCTTGTTATTCAAAATCAAATGGTGCAGCTGAAAGAGCAGTATTAAATGGTTACATTCCATCAGTTAGAAAGTTTGATGAATATTTGCAGTGCTTGTGAATTATTTCCAACTGAAAAATCACTTGGCAGACAGAGCTAGTAAGTAAATCCATTTTATGGGGTTGGACAAATAGTTCTTTAAGAATGATATGGACGAATTGTCTGCAGATGCTTTGTTCTCTGATTTGTGCAAACAGGAAGGAATATAGCCTGGATTTAAATGGAAAGGCTGTTAGTGTCAATTGATTAAATAGCTTTTAAATACTCTTCCTCAAAGCACATGTTAATCATTATAATGTTATCAGTGGCTCAATATCATTCTTTTCCTGAAGAGCCACTGCATGATCCTGTGATCCCATATAGTTATATTTCTAACCGGTCAATATCATCAATTTTTTCAGTTCCCATTGTTGCTAGTTTGATTTTGGCTTGGTTTCTACAGCTGGATGCTCTTCCAAGGGTGTAGTGGGTGTCTTTTATGTGTCACCAGCACAAGTGCCTTTATTCTCTTACACATTCCTTTATTAAGGTTTTCTTATTAATTTTAAGATGAAAATTATTGTAGAGTCAAGATAATTTGGCTACATTGTGCTTAATCTGTGTACATCAGCATCTGCTTGCCATGCTGGCGTGGGGTGACCAATTCAACAGGTTAGAGGACTGTATATTGCTTCAGTGTCACAGTTTTTGTCATGGTTTCTAGTTTCTACAGCTGGATGCTCGTCCCAACCACTTCACACAGAGTTTACTGGGTGCATTTTTATGTAGCGCCAACCTTTTAGAAGTTGTCTTTACTTTTGCAAGATTAAAAAGTCCTTACAACCTTACATTATTTCTGCTCAGTTCACCAACCATTTTACAGTATGTGCTGGGTGCTCTTTTCATGTCCTCAGTACTAGTGAGGACATGTCACTCACAAACTGAAAGAGAATAGGACAGAGTGATGAAGCTGGATTAGGTATGAAGGGAAGAGATTTATTGTTGAGGTAGAGGCTAGTAGAGAAAGAGTAACAGGATCAGGAAGAAGTGGAGTCAGAGCAAATTCTCTAATATACCCTCTTGTCTTTCTAGATAGATTCACTTTCATCTTTGCATTAAAAGGCAACAATTGTGTGTGTGTGTGTGTGTGTATGTACATACACAAATATTATGCATACAAATATATAAGGATAGACTTTGTCCAAAAGTATGTTACTTGTCAGTATGAGAAAACTTCCTTTATAGAAAAATTATAAAATTGTTTAGTCAGCCATTATTTATGAGAAAAAAGGAGTATGCTAGGTGATACTTTAGTTGACAAGTTGTAAGTACACAGAATGGAAAGTTTGTTTGATAATGATTTTGTAGGTTAATAATATGCACCTACACTTGTACATATAAATTTTGAAAAGGGAGAAGAGGAAAATATCAAGAGATTATTTGGGGTTGACAAGTGAAATGGAATTGTAAAAACAATGCTTCAAGGAAAAATTTAACCACAAAATTTGAAAATTTTAAATATAGATTAAGGAATTTAAATAGAATAAAAAATGTAAATGTTTCCTGAACTTCAAACATGAGGTGATTAAATTTTCAATATTCTTAGCTTAAAACGTTGGATGGGGAAAGAAAAAAAAGTTTATAGATCTTCAGTATCATATGGAACATGTTCTAACACATGTCTCTCCAGCAACAAATGTTTTGTTTTTATTTTTTAATCTTGATCAATATAACAAGAAAAGAACATCAATCTCATAATCATTGACTGTTTCATGAATAAATATTGTTGATTCTTTATGCAGAAATATCATATTTGTTGTTAAACACTTTGTGTTACTTTATTTTATTTATATAGATAACATCTTCTGAGGATATGAATAGAACATAAAACAGACTCAACATTTTAGATCTCAGTCTTCTGTTGTTAAGCTATGAGATTAAAGTGTTACTAACCATATGGTCAGGAGTTTCCCTCTTATTAGAGCCATTGTGCTGAGTCACTGAACAAGGTGCACATATTTGTTGCCTCTGTTTAATCTGTATGAAACAGGTTCCGCTGCTACTTTATAGTTTAATAGTTAGCCATTAAGAAGCACATCCTGATGTAAATATTATGAATAGAAAGCTGCTTGCAATTACTATCGGACCCATGCAACTGCAGAAAATAAAACTTTTATCAATCTTCCATTGTATATCAGTTATTTCTGCTTGCTTCTTGCTTAAGATGAACATATTATTTTAGTAACCATTTTATAAAGTTTGTATCTGTATGACAAAAAGAAATATACAGTTGCATTTATATTTTACAATTTTATTTTTTCTTTATTATCTAGCCATAAAACACAGTTTATGTTTGTGCTAATGCTGAAGATTATACATCTTCTATTGAGCAATCAATATTGATCTGCTTTGTTAGGTTTATTTACATATAAGAAAAAGACACAAGTTAACATACAGACTCAATCTATAACAGTATATAGAAGAATAAAATAAGGGCATCTTGTTTCTTTCTTAAGAGCATTATAGCATTTAAGGAATTTTCATAGCTATAAAATTTGTGATTTATTGTTATAATGAAAAGCTGTTTCTATTCATTCAATTTTATGTACAATTTTCCATGCTAGCATGAGTTAGACAAATATGCTGTTGAGTATTGCTTTTACAGTTGGATGCCTTTCCAGTTGCCAAATCATGCTTTTTACAAGCAAGGAATCTTCTATTCCATAGGTTTTTCAAGGTGCAAAGCAAATGAACAATTTATTGGCAGGGGAAATGACAATGTCACCTTATATATCAATGATTTTCAGCTGAAGTGCAAATGTAAACCAACATGCAGACACATGCACACATATATATAACAAGCTATAATCATATTTCTAACATTAGTGAATGTCAATAAACAGAAGAATTAATTTTTGAATAACCCTGAAAAATAACATTCACGTTATTAGAGTAAAGAGGAAATAATGAACAGCCTACAGTTTAGATGACTGAATGGATTAAAGATTAAATGAATTAGTAATGTATGAAAATAATATCAAATGGGCTGTATAGCTTACGTCTGTTTATTCATATGTGCAGATATGGCTGTGTGGCTAAGAAGCTTGCTTTGCAGTCACTTGGTTTCAAGTTCAGTCCCTCTGCATGACACCGTGGACAAGTGTCTTCTACTATAGCCCTGGGATAACCAATGCTTTGTGAGTGAATTTGGTCAAGAGACACTATGTGGAAGCTATATATATATATATATATATATATATCATCTTTTAACGCTCACTTTCCATGCTGGCATAGGTTGGACAGTTTGACTGAGGACTGGCAAGCCAGGAGGCTGTACTAGGCGTCAATCTGATCTGGCGAGGTTTCTACAGCTGGATGTCCTTCCTAATGCCAACCATTCCAGGAGTGTATTGGGTGCTTTTTAGATACCACCAGTAAGGGGGCTAGTTGTTTGTTATAATATTTTGGAAGAAAAGCAGTTATGTGTGGGATTAGCTAAATATATTCCCAAAATACAGTGGTACCCAATTATTGAGAGACAATTACCTTTGAGAACCAACTTTAAAATGTTGTGTGGTCACTGTTGATCAGTGTTTTCTCTGGCCCTGTGAAGTTGACCGAAGGAACAGGAATGCAATTTGAATTCTAATTCAAATAATGTTCATGTTTAAACTTCAAATACCTAGAATTTTTCTGTAGGTAGACCATATCCTGACATCTAAACATTTGATACTGAACATGCAAATGATTGCTTTTATTCAAAGATAAATCAGCAAAACTTCAAGCTCTAACTTTTCTACTGCCACAAACTTCCCAATAACCTGAAATCATGAATAATCACAAAACAAGCCATTGAACACTGCCAACACACAGTGTGTGTGTGTGTGGCTGACACAAACACTGATGAACTGAGCTGCTGTACTTTCTTGGGGCTCTTCAAATATGGAAGTGGTCTTCTGTACAATATTTCTCATGATCAAATCTTAACATTTTAGAATGGGTATTAAAAAATTCCAGGTGGAATTACTGAATTTTTATACAATTAAGATTGCTGAATTTTATACAACAAATTGCTTCTTGCAATGCTGATAAAACACAATCTGGGAAATTTGACTTAGAAAATATATAAAGCCTGATTGCTAACTAAAATCTGTTGATGACACTAAAATACACATGTTAAAAAATGTTTAATCCTCTCCTAATTCTGTTTATAGATTATATAAAGTAACTTCACAGATATTAACTACTTGCTCTGTATTTCTCCTTCTCCCTCGACCATTCTTTCTATTTCTTCATTATTGCTGAAGTATTAAAAAAATGACAGAAATCAAAACACAAAAACAGAAAATTGTTGTCTGAATGTTTACTGAAGTTTGTAACTGAAACATCTGCTGCAGTTTTGGAAGCATTTGATAGTGCATATAGTATTGCTTGCTATTGTGTACAGTTTGATGGTGTTTCAGGTGGTGTTTTAGGAGGGTTTTTCTTTTTTTCTTTTTTTTTCAAAGAAAGATTGGTGTTTGTATGTATGGTTATATAATGTTCATGTGTTTATGTATCTGCTTTATATAACTGTAAAAAGAGACTCATATATCAATAGTTAAATCAATCAATCTCTCTCTCTCTCTCTCTCTCTCTCTCTCTCCCTCCCTCCCTCCCTCTCCCCCCCCTCTCTCTCTCATATACACACACACACAACTGTATATCTATCATAGTTTTTAATATCATTTCCATGTTTGCAGGAGTCAGAGAGAATTCTTTGAGGCAGATTTTCTGCATCCAAATGCCCTTCTTGTCATCAACCAATACCTGTTTCCAAACAGGGTAATATTTCCTCATGGCTGGATACATTTTCACAGCATCATTTGTAACGACAAGCAGACACAAAATACACATACACATGTGCACGCACACGCATACATGCCAAGCTTCTTTGAGTTTCCATCTACCAGATCAAATCCACTCATAAAGCTTTGTTCCGCTCAGGTCTATTATAGAAGAATCTTGCCCAAAGTGCTATGCAATATGACTGAACCAGAAACTACATGGTTGAGAAGCAAACTTCTTAACCATACAATCTGGGCTTATATGTATATATATATATATTAACTGTACCCATGAAATGGATGAGCTTTTCATAGGGCCTCTTGCTTTTCACAAAGTATTGAAAGGAAGAGAGCTGATGGCATGGGTTTGGTTCAGGTGGATCACAACTTGCCAGGAGGTGACCCAAGACCTATGGACTAATTCATCCTAGACCCAATACATCACCTCTTACTAACATGCAACCCAGACATATTCTCCATGGTACAAATCTCCCAGCTCCTCCTTATCCATAATACATCTCTGCTGTCTAGGCTACACTCTTTACTCAGACTTCATTCTGAAAGGTGATACTTGTGCATATGTAGTTTTCATTCTCCCCGCCACTCACATCTTTCCACTGAATATCAGAAATCTTCCAGATACCCTAGTTCAAAGTTTTCCTGTCTCACTCCCATAAACAGCTCTGCTCTTTTTATTGCCTTGTGAATGCCTCCAACCACCAATTCTTCTACTATATTTTTTCATACAGTGAGGATAGTTGTCTCACTTTTCTCCCCCATCCCCAAGTCATCATCCTCAGTGATTTCAAGGATCTCAACTCTTCTTGGCTCTCACACACATCTTATATTGATGCTGTCATTGCAAAAATCAAATCTTTCACAATTCTCAACTCTCAACATCAGCTAGTTTTGCACAACAGAGACCAACACAGACACACCAAACTTCTTTGGTCTCTTTCATGCTACCAAACCCAACCCAACCTCTACCAGACCATAACTGTCTTTGAATCTTTCAGGTTATTCATTCACTGCCTTGTAATTACTTACCCATCATATATCCATATACTTTACATTGGCCCACCACCACCACACACTCCTCTTCTCTGACCCAATGGCACTTCAGAGCCAACCAGCTCTATGCTATCTCTAGTAGCACATATTTCATTCTGATACATCAGCAACAGGTGCATGACCCACATCATTCTCTTGGACATGTTCCTCAACATCTACAACCAAAATTCACACTTTTAGTTCTTCAAGTGATTTACTCACAGATGTACTGCATTGATTCAAGCAAAAAAATTCAGACAACATCACTTGGAGAAAATCACCTTACTAACTGGATGGTTCTTACCCAGCACTGCAACTTTAGCAAGGCCATCTGAACTGCAAAATATACCTCTTTGTATTGTGCAGTCCATGGGTACTCTTGCCTTTCAAACTACAGCTAATATTTTTGTTCCTTTGTCACAAAGATCTTTACTAACTTTGTAGAATCTTTCTTAACCATAATGGTTCCATCTGCAGTACTCATCATCATTATTATCATCATTGTTTAACGTCCATTTTCCATGCTGGCATGGGTTGGACGGTTTGACTGGCAAGCCGGGAGGCTGCACCAGGCTCCAATCTGATCTGGCAATGTTTCCACAGCTGGATGCCCTTCCTAACGCCAACCACTCCAAGAGTGTATTGGGTGCTTTTATGTGCCACTGGCATTGGCCACATTCAGATGGTGCTTTTTATGTGCTACCAGCACAGGAGCCAGTGGTTGGGTGAGGGTGGGGCTGACATTGACTGTGTTTGGATGGTGCTTTTTACATGCTACCACCATGGGGAGCCAATCTCCCACATTTGCTGCTTGCTTTTCACCTAATTCCATACTGTACACACACTTGCTAAACCTCCCCCCAAACTATTTTTTCCACTCTGTCTGGCCCACTTCTATCCACACATACACCCTAAGTGCGAAAGCATCTCTGGTTGTTTCAAGCCTACACGGTTATAGCCCCTAACAATGTCATTTCCATTACCCCTCAAGCAATGTGCCCAGGGCTACCTTTTCTCTCTCTCTCTCCCACACACATACAGCAGTAAGAGAGGCAACTTCTGATCCTGTCAACAACTGTTTCATTGCACTTCCAATATCTCAAAAGTTGGCAATAATATTCTCCAGAACCTTGGATCTTTCACCTTTCTGATGACCATCGATATGCTTACAATGAACTAAATCTGCAGGAGACCTACCTCCTCCATTACTTACCATGGGTTCTTTCAGGAAATTTTGTGAGAGAAGTCGTTGCCTTTGGCCTCAGCAAGGCTTTCAAATGTGTCTGGTATGCCAACATCTTGTCAACTTGACTCTAGGCTCCATCTATGTTCTCATTTCGTAGATTAGTGGATTTCTGTCAGATTACTCTGTTATAGTATATGCTGATGGAGCTCTCTAATGCATATTTTATAAACTCTGGTGTGCCCTAGGATCCAGCTTTGTCCACCACATTCTTCCTCCTATACACTGGCAGTTAATGTATTCAATTTAGGATGTGGTATCTAATGGATATAAACTTCCTGGAAAGCAGGAGAGACATTTTGTTAGATAAGATCATAGGTGCATTGTCATTGAATAGCATTTGCCCATGTTGATATTTGCACATATATCATCATTACACAAATAGAATAAATATTATTGAGAAATAAAATGTTTTTTGATAGATATTTATGAGAAAGAATGGGTAAATTTTTCAAAATAGATAATGGTTTTTGAAAGTGTTTAAATGATGTTAACACATGAAATTGGACAATGAGGATTTAATAACATGAGCTATTTTTGAGTGATAATTAGAACAATGATTTAGACACTTAGTGAAGGGCTGCTAACAACCAAAATGTGTAGTTAGATAACTAAACAACAAATAAAGGATTACTGAGTTATTTTGTACAAGCTGTAGAGACAAGGTATTGAAATACTACTTGAAATTCCAAACAAATGATTTTCTTTAATCCAACATCATCTGTGATCTTCTTTCAACTTTCTTCATCACTCTAATTGTTATCATTAGTATCACCCACACCATACACTCACATAATTAAAAAAAGAAACTGATGTCAATATTTTTTAAACCTTTTTATGTTGTCTTTCAATTTTTTTCACCAATTCTCTTGCTAATACATCTTTTTATCAGTTAATTAAAAAAAAAAAAAGAATTTCTAAGCCAGTCTATTATATTTTTATCTCAAGATATGCACACACACACACACACACACTCTCTTCCTCTGATGACTATCTTAAATGTTTGTTCTTTGTTTTATTTTTATCAAATGTTAACAGTTTTGGTTGGAATTTTCAGTTTGATGTAAAAACCGCGAAAAATCGTAATGAACAATTGAGATGGAATCTTCTAGCACTATTTTTTCTGTTTGATTTGTATTTTGTGTGTGTATAAGACATGATTTTGTTCAGAATTTTTGAATCTGTTTTCAGTTTTTGTTTAACACTACCCCAGTGCCCCAGTATGGCAACAGCCTTTGGATGGAACACATAAATGTCTACAATATTTTAAACAATTAGTCCATATTATTATATATTAATTACACATGCTAAATATGATTTTATTCAGGATTGCTAAATACTAACATGGACATAAAAAAAAGATAGTTCTTTATCATGCTGATGTGCATTGTTCATCTAATGTTAAATTTCCAACATTCATATTTGGTTGGTGGTATTTTATAAGATTGAAAATTAAGATTGTGATCTTTGAATTTTATATTCATTCAAAGCCAATGATTCACTTTCTTGCTACTCATTTTCTTGTGAGTAATGGACACAGTGTGTGTGTGTGTGAGTGTGGGGGGGTTTATACAAGACAGCCTGCTGTAAAACAGGCACCAGATCTCTAGATGGAGCAAGGTTTCAGTCAAGTAGAAAATATGGTAGAAGGTAAAATGGTACAGTAGCCAGACCAATAAAAAATTAATAACAGGGCTGGATAAAATGGAAGCTAGGAGAATGGTACAATATTAGATGATTGGAAGAGGATTAGATGTCAGATATACTTAGCAAGATGAGAAACTAAAAATAGGTTTGCCAATGCTCTGTAATGTTACAATTAGGATTTTTCTGTATTACAAAGCAGTGCCAATATTAACTGGAACATCATTGATATAAAATTTGTATGTTATAACAGCAACATACTTGCCCCCAGTGATAGCAAGAAGAAAGAGACTTGGAAATGTTACCATGAGAATGCATGAGAGAAAAGGGTTTTACTTGAAGTAGACTCAAGAGAAGGCTCAGAGATTGAAGTTGACACTATGTAGTTGAAAGAATCATTAAGGATATGAAGGCAGAAAAGACCACTGGGCCATCAGAGAATATATCTAAGGAATTATGAGACATAATAGTCACTTGCATAGTCAATGAGGTATCAATTTCAATGACTGGTATAGTAGTATCATCATCAACTGTTACAAGGACAAAGGAGATGTTCTACAGGGGATCAATTAACAGAAACATCAAAGTAATGAAAATACAGGAGGTGTTTGCATGTAAGTATATATGTATATAGACAGGAATAGAATAACTAATTAGGAAGAGAATTATCTTAGACAAGATGTAATTCAGGTATGTGCTAGAAAGAGGAACAACAGATGCCCTCTTAGCGAGACATCCACAAGATAGTTAAAATCAAGCTAAAAAAATGCCAGCTATGGTGGCTTGTTTTTAGCTAAAGATAAACCACCACAGCTGGCATTTAGTGAAAAAGCCTTTGATAGAATCCTGCAACCTGTTGTCTGATAGTCACTCAATGGATTGGATATGGAGTGATTTGTCAGAGCCATTATAATCCTTTGTACTTTTCTTTTTAATGCATTGTTGTCAGTCAGCTGACAGTTAAAAAGATCAGTAAGGAGTTCAGTGTGGATGTACATGTTCATCAGCACTCAGTTCCCGGCTGTCGCCTCTTTATTAAAGTTCTCCAATCCATAACAAAATAGTTCAAGTCTTTCACATTGCAGGAAATTCTGTATGATAATGACCTAGTTCTCATAGCCAAACTAGTCATAGGATTAGTGGAAAAGTTTCAAATATGGAAGCAGAGCCAAGAATAAAGACATTTAAATATAAACCTTGCTAAACAAAAGTCTTAGTAATAAGAAGGACTACAGTACTCTACAACTATTTGGGAAGTAACTATGCTTGATATGCAGGAAACATATAGCTAAGAAGCCATTGTTTACTGTGTAGTGCAGGTGCACAACATGCAATTGGATCACAGTTCAAACTGACTGAAAATAGATTTCAGATGTTTAAGAGTCATTAGTGCTAAGGAAACCCATGAAATGAATTCTTTAAAATGCCTAGAAGTAGTTGACAAGTTTCTGTTATCCAGATGATGTGATCAGTAGTGAAAGAGGATGTTCTGAAGGCATAGTAGCTAGAGTAAGATTGGAGCTATTACTTCTGCTAGCAACAAAGGGATTCTCACAGTGAAGAGCAACTTGAATGATACTTATGTACAAAGTAGAGGGTATAGCAAAAAAAAACAAAACATTCACCATTTTTGATAAGTGTTTAAACAACAAATGCATGGACTGCACCAGTCCAAAGCATGATGGTAACAACAACAATAAAAAAAAATGACACCATTACAATCAGCCTAACTCCTGTAGTGCTACACTAATAGTCATGTAAAATATGCAAAGTTTTTCCTGTTGCACACTGATATTGCAAAAGAGACTTCATTGGTCTGAACATGTGATGTGTATAAAATTGCATGTACCTAGTTTTTAAGGGTTTCTTTAACAGCAGCAATAATTTGTTACTCTTTAATGTTTTCAGTATTTTTGTTTGCTTTTTTAATATTTTGTTTTTAATTTTGTTTATTACTTCTGATTTTTTTGCCTCAATGCTTTTTGTTTTTGTTGCAGGTTTAATTACCGGTCAACTCATTACATGGTCAGTAATGGGTTCTACAATTTTCTTAATTGGTTTGATGACCGAGCCTGGTATCCTTTAGGCAGAATAGTTGGTGGAACTGTGAGTATAAGCTGCCGAAAAAGCATTTCTTTTAGATTAATTTGTAAAAACTGTCTGAACGCATACAGAATACCTACTCATAGTTTGGTATTAATGTATATTGGTACCATGTAAAAAGCACCCAGTACACTCTGTAAGGTGGTTGACATTAGGAAGGGCATCCAGTTTTAGAAAGCATTCTAGTGTAGACATTGTAGCTTGATGCAGTCCTCTGGCTTATGAGCTGTCAAACTGTCTAGCCTATGCCAGCATAGAAAACAGAATTTATGATGGTATCATTAGGTTTAAGTTTCAAATCACAGTATTAGTGGAAAATTTAAGAACTCCACCTTTTGGCCTTTTAATAACTAGCTATTAATGCTCTTCTCTAGTGCTCTTGACAAATCTTCACCTCAAGTGGGTTTTGAAGCTGGTGTGGTAGATTTTTAAATAGAATTACTACTGCTATCAACTAACTACTTTCAATAAAAGAAATAAGACTGGCTACAATTGTAGGAGTATCAAATTAAAGGAGACCGAGTGGTTGCCAAACCTGCTAGAAATAGCAGCTAATTCTTCTTCAGATTACATCCTGCCATCTTAAACAAAGCAAGACACAATTGGATACTGTCTGAAAATATGATGTTGTAGTCATAGCTGGAATTAGTCTGATAATAGATCAGTTCAATCAGGGTAGACATGGGCCCAAGCACTAACAATAGTGTATAGGATCTTTAACAGTCTAAAAACATCTACTGAAATAACTGACAAGAATTAGTTCTTGAATATACATACAGTTTCTATTCAACATATTGGCAATTTAGATCTGATCATCCCAATAAATCTTCTAGAGTCATCAATTCTTTTGTTTAAATTCATGAGGCAGTTTTGTTTTTTATTGTGTGTGTATGTTGGGGTTTTTTTGGGGGGGGTGGGGTTGTCAGGTTGTATTTTCTCAGCCTCTTAAACTGGTGGATCAGAAACTTGAGATAATCCCTCAATATTTGCATATATTTGCCCTTAATATGCTATTTTCAGAATTATTTTTTTCTGAAAGACATTAAATCAATCACTGTTGCAGTGTTATTTTGATGATGCATACAATCAGATTATTTAATGTTATGCATTTTACAGTTTGTCTGATAACGTGGAAGAATATTGTTGCAACACAGTTTTTCTGATTCAATTTCCTTTTCATTTTTCATCTCCTCCTCCTCCTTCCAATTGCTTTCTGTTTCAATTAAATCATTTATTACTCTTATTATTTTTCTCTTGTGGAACTTAGGATTGAATGTTTGGAGTGGTTTAGCTTTACAGTTATAATTTATATCAAAGTAATTTGGGCTTTGGTTATGTCAGAAATCTGAAAGGATAAAGGGATTGTTTTTGTCCTTTGTATTGCTACCTTGGGTTAATTACATAAAATGGGTAAATCTCCGATCAGCTGATTTGAAGTGCCATTGGGTTGATGAGATAGGCCTTGCAGATTTGTATGTGCAGTGGTTAGATGATCCAATACATCCAGAGACAGTGATAGTTTGTTAAAGGCAGGGTTTGGAAGTCAAGATCAAGAGTGTTTAGAATATCTGTGTGTTGGTCAGGGGTATGTGTTGGAGCTGATACTAATTGGTGTAGAGAGTTCAGGATGGTAAATGATTTGGCTTCGGCACTGGCTGCATTGGTTGGTGTTGGAGGAGGAGCTGTAAATATTAAAGTCATTAGGGACGAGAACTTCAGAGAATGGTAAAGTCAGATCAACGTCTTTTCTGCAGAATGAGATAACCTAACCATTACTGATGATTGGAGGAGGTCACAAAGTGGTAAATGGATTTAGGAGAATGTGGAAGGGAAACAATTGAGCCAGAGTAACTGGAAGCTTTTGTTGCCAACATCCAGGTGAGTGGTGAGGAGAGTGGATTCTGCATACAAATAATATCTTTGAGTGAGACTGGAATGGAGCATGCAACCTGGACAGTAGAGAGAGAGGTGAGAGAATTGTCTCAGTAACTGTGTAATTTGTATTAGAAATAATGATTAAATCAGTCTGGTTTGTAATTGAATGCTCTTTAAATAAAATGTGCAATACATATATACATAATTTTTATTTTTGTTCATTATATTTAGGTCTACCCAGGACTTATGGTAACATCAGGATCTATACATTGGATTCTTCATACTCTTAATATTCCAGTTCATATCCGGGATATCTGTGTATTTTTAGCTCCTGTTTTCAGGTATTAGATTCTTCCATTTCTTTTTTCTTTTTTAAATATGTATCATCATCATCATCATCGTCATCATTTAACGTCCACTTTCCATGCTAGCATGGGTTGGACGATTTGACTGAGGACTGGCAAGCCAGAAGGCTGCACCAGGCTCCAATCTGATCTGGCAGGGTTTCTACAGCTGGATGCCCTTCCTAATGCCAACCACTCCGAGAGTGTAGTGGGTGCTTTTACGTGCCACCGGCACGAGGGCCAGTCACACGGTACTGGCAATGGCCACGCTCAAAAAGGTGTTTTTTACGTGCCAACCCAGTCCACGCCATCATGGAAAGTGGACATAAAATAATGATGATGATGACAGTGACTTTGTAAATGAAAGTTTATTTTAATTGAAATAAAAATTTACTGTGTAAAATACTTATTGCTTAAGTAATTTGAAGGATCATATACTTTAAAATTATACAAAGTTTATTTATTTTACACCCATGCAGTGCCACATAAAAAGCCTCCAGTACACCCTGTAAACTTGTTGGCATTAGGAAGGGCATCCAGCCATAAAAACCATGATAATTTTACAAAATATTGTAGAGCTCTTCTGAAAATGTGTTTGTGGCACTTGGCTATATCTTAGTGACCCAACGTCTTGCCTGTCATGCTTGATGCTGCTAGTTTTGGGGTATCTCCTTGGTACCAGTGCATTTAATGTTGATTTGCAGTTAAACATTTGCCAAAATACACCCAGGAAAATAAACAAATAGTAATATTTGAAATTAAGTTTTACCATAACTACTTTGAAAATTTCAAAGTTTGCTTTGTTTATTTATTGTTCTTTTTCATCATTGCATTATGATTTGAATGTGGTGGTGGGAGGGGGTGTCAGTGAAATCATTTGAATGCCAAAGGCTTCTGTGGAAACTTCACTCAGTTATTATGTTGCCATACCAAGTTATGCATCTATGTATGTGGATATTGCTAGTTCTTGGTCTGTCAAGCACTATGATAGGTTATCTTTTACAGATTATCGATGTACTTGCCAAAGTTCAAATTAAATTAATATCAGTCATCAAGTTAATGTTTTCATTTCACTACATTGTAATTCAGATTTGATTATTATTAGTCAGTGAGCTTAAATGTTTTCCTCTGCACATTACAATTGTAAATTTAATTAATTGAAATTCCTTGACTCACTACATGAAGTTTATTTACCACTCAACTCCACTATAATGCTAAATATATATATTCTGGTAACATGTGAAATTGGGAAGCAGATTAAACGAACAATTTGGAATGATTTGCTTTCAGAATTATTCAATCACTTCTTGTGAACATCTATTTAGTGCTTTTAAGTGATCTTATCATAAAAGTTTTAAAAAGATAGTTCAAGTAATCTTTAATGTTTTTATAAAATATTGGTAATATTAGTTAATCCCATAATTCTTCTCAGTATTGATGTCATGAAATGATCAAATTATTCCAGTTTCGTTTAATGTAGGGCAAATTCACTGAACTCAATTTTCCAGTATGTTTAGTTTCAGAACATTCTTGGATTATCTGTTTTACCAAATCAACATATTACAATAATATTTCAATAACAAACCTCTAAACCTTTAATTATTCATTTCCAGTGTCTTTAGAGTACCCCACATTGCTGGAAACTGCTGAACATAAATCATTATTAAATTTGAATGCAGCAATTAATATATTGCTGAAGGTGCATGGCCTAGTGTGAGTGTGTTGTACTCAGGGTTATAAGTTCATGCTTTAACTTCCCAGAGCTGGCAGTGCATTCTTCTTGAGCAAAACACTTCATTTCACATGGCTCCAGTCCTCACAGTTGCAAATGAATAACCCTGTGAAGAATTGGCATCCTGTTCAGCTGGAATATTGTGATCTCGGTTATTTATCATCATCATTTAACGTCCACTTTCCATGCTAGCATGGGTTGGACGATTTGACTGGGGACTGGCGAACCCGATGGCTACACCAGACTCCAATCTGATCTGGCAGAGTTTCTACAGCTGGATGCCCTTCCTAATACCAACCACTCCGAGAGTGTAGTGGGTGCTTTTTACATGCCACCGGCATGAGGGCCAGTCCAGCGGTACTGGCAACGGCCACGCTCAAATGGTGTTTTTTACGTGCCACCTGCCCAGGAGTCAGTCCAATGTTTTGTTCACATGCCACCGGCACGAGTGGCAGTAAGGCGAATCTGGAAACGATTGAGCTCAAATGGTGCTTTTTACGTGCCACCGGCATAGAAACGAGACCTCTGCTCTGGCAGTGATCCCGCTCGGATGGTGCTGTTAGCACTCCACTGGCACAGGTGCCAGTCATCGAATTTGGTTCACTTTTGATCTCACTTGGCCCAACAGGTCTTCACAAGCTGAGTTTACCATGGAAACCAGGCAGCTGGCTTTACAAGTCCCGGGATTCGAGACAGTAATGTCCAGTGGTTGCTGATGATGATTAATATATAGATGCTGGCATGGCTGTATGGTTAAAAAGTTCACTTCACAAATGTATCAGATTGAAATAGGTTCTGGAGTTGACATGTGATGCTGCAGTTCACATGTGGTGCTGCAGTTCACTTACTAAACCATTAAAAGTATACAAATTTATATGTATAAAGTCATTGTGTATAAATCTGAATTAGTGTTTATGCATGCAACCACTCAATGAACATCCTTCTTTACTGTTGTTTGACCGACTAGAAATTGCAACCAAATCCCCCTCAAATCATATTCTACCATCTTAAAGGAAAGACACATACATATTTAAAAGGATTGGATTGTCAAATGTTTTTGATCATAGGTTTCCTTGATCAGAGATTACCCTCATGTAATCTCTGATCTAGTAATCTGAGAATTAAGACAAAATTGAAGAGTAGCAAAAAGAAAAAGAAAAAAGCTCTAAATAATGAAAGTGCATATTTATATTATTTAAAGTTGCTGTTACAAAAATTTCATGTCATAGATCAGAGTAGGTGATGGACTATTAATCTCCAGAAAATAGGTGTGTCCATCAATTGTTAGCTGAAAGCTAGGTATAATTTTAATTCTCAGTTCTTAGTAATCTATCTGCTTTTTTCTTTCTTTTTTTTTTTTTACTGACTTTGATCTCTTTATATGTATGACCATTTCCTACTATATTTTTAGATACTAGTTTAATGCTTATTTGACAAAACTTCTGTTGTATGCGTATGTTTAAAAATTTTAAATCGCTCATATTGGTTAGAAATACTAATTCCATAAAATGTCGTTTATTTATTTATATTTTTTTTTCCTCTTTTAGTGGTCTCACTGCTTTAGCTACATATTTCTTTACCAAGGAAATATGGAGTTCAGGAGCAGGTCTCTTTGCAGCATGCTTCATTGCAATTGGTAAGTTTCAACTTCAATTGTCATAAAACTTAAAAAGAGTGTCTACTATTCTCTCATATCTAACATATTCCATACACCCAATTAACTTCATTTACTTCCTTAAGATCCCTAAAACAGTATTTCAGCACACATATATATGTGTCTGTATGTATATGTGTGTGTGTGTATATATATATATATATATATATATATATATATATATTTGTTTTGCTAACCCTTTTACTTTTTAAATGCATTATTGTTTTCAAATAAAGATAAGATTAACAAATGTAATGTTAAAACACACCCCTTTAAGCTAACAATGTTTAATTGTCAGAATAATATGCATTAGACTTAATTAGATAAAATTAGGAAAGGTAATAACTATTGTGTACAATTGATTTATTTCTACTGACATGTTTGGTGATTAATATATTTTGAGTTCACTTGACATAATGGTATATATTTGATTGATATATTAAACAGTTTCCTATAAAATTACTTATGTTTGCACATGAAAAATATTTCTCTTTCGCTTTTGTTAAGCACTTTTTTTTAATTCAAAAAGATATTTTGTATAATGACCAAAATTTTGTTAACTCCTAATGACTTTTCTTCTGTTAATATTTAATCCCTAAATTCAAACATATTTTTTTTCTTGTCTTCCTCGTTTGTGTCTCTTTTTACCTTAAAATTCACTGTAGTGAACACATATGCACTGTTACTTGTTGAAATATTCACAAAACTGTTCTTTATTATTATTATTATTTAAATTAATACTGGTTTAGTATGGACATATAAGAATGCAAAATGGACAATAGATGATGTATAGACACAGACATAACTATATTGTTAAGAGGTTTGCTTCCCAACCATGTGGTCTTTGCTTCATGCCCAATGCATGAAACCTTGGGCAAGTTTCTTTTATTATAACCTCAGGCCAAACTATCCCTTGTGAATGGATTTGGTCAATAGAAACTGAAAGAAGCCCATGATATATATTGTATTTGTGTTTACCCTTGTCTTGACATCACATGACTGTGGTAAATGGACATCGCTGTTGTACAAGCAATGCCGTTCATTTCTAGTCTTTCATGAAAAGTGTGTCTGGTCATGAGAAATATTATCTTGCCTGGGGACAGGAGGGGCATGTTAGCCATAACAAATTGTCTGACCCATGCAAGCATGGATAAGTGGATGTAAAATGGGTGATGATGTTTATAATTCCACAAGTCTACTGTCAGCTATTTTCAAAAGGTTAGTGAAGCCTCAAGATACAATGCAGTTGTGTCATAATTTGATACTATCAGTTCAAAATTCTAACCACATGATATTATACATACTGCTGCCTCTTCAACAACAGAGAAATATTGTTGAACATTTTTATTTATAATACGATATTCTATTTTAATATAGAATCCATATTGAATACATTCCATAACAAAACATCAATCATTTGTTCTCCATTGTCTTTAGACTACGTTAATATATAGTATAGAAAAGGCGGCGAGCTAGCAGAAACATTAGCACACCGGCTGAAATGCTTAGCGGTATTTCATGTCTTTTTGTTCTGAGTTCAAAATTCCACCAAGGTCGACTTTGCCTTTCATCCTTTCAGGGTTGATAAATTAAGTACCAGTTGCATACTGGAGTCGATCTTATCGACTGCCCCCTCCCCAAAAATTTCGGGCCTTGTGCCCAGAGTAGAAAAGAATATATAGTATATAAATTGTATTAGTATATTAGTCTCTAATGTTAGTTTATCCCAAATTTCCCACATGTGGCTTTAAAATTTTCCATGCTTTGTTTAGTTTTAAAATATTCAGATCTTGGTTCAAATATAGTGTTAAGGATTTCATTATAAAATATCTTCAAACATCTTTTTTTTTTTTATGATTTCTATAGTACCAGGCTACATCAGTAGGTCTGTTGCTGGTAGCTATGATAATGAAGGCATTGCCATATTTGCTTTGATGTTCACCTATTATACTTGGGTAAGTTATAGTCTTTGATTTATAATAAACAATAAACACATACTTCCTACATGGATATCTCTTTTCTATCTAATCTTTCTTTGTCTTCCTCGCTGTCTCTTTTCTCTCTCACACATTTTTGTTTGCTAGCTATCATCTAATATATTTACCTTCTATGCAATTTAAAAAAATCAGCTACACCTTGTTTATTTTCTTATAAATCAACTGTTTGTTGGTGTGTGTGTGTGTGTGTCAGCTTTTTTAGGACTTGCAAGGATTATGTTAATGTGTGTGATGTCTAGCTGTCCAACCGACTGCTACGTATTGTGCAGTTTTACGCTGTGCATTTGGACCTTAAGTTGTGGGATTTCTTTTTATTAAACTGAACAGTGCCAGGTATCTAATACTAGTATCAAAATATAACTGCCTGTTTTCACACAAAAAGAATTTAGTTGGGTTCATAAATGTGATTGTAGACTTGTTTTTTTGTTCAAAATTTGTTTAGGTTTCTTGTCAGTTATAATAAGGTATCTTGGTTTCAATTACATCAAATATCAATTGAAAGCATGAATAATTAAAATTTTTCTCATACTAACTTGTCTCTTTATTGTCTTAGTTACAGTCTGTGTATAATTACTTTGAAATTGCATTTGATTTAGACATTGAAGTCTTACTTCACTGCCCTATTAATGTGAATATTTCTGCTTGTTTACATTTATTCTGTTAGGACTGGAGATAATTATGATTTATTTTTGAGGTATGAAATTTGTTGTTTATAGAAGGAGAAAAGCAGTTTTCCCCAAAACATTAAAGTCTGTCTCAAGCCACTGGACCCATTATATTGGAGCTTGTACCAGTTTCTTCTACGGTGTTTAAAACAACAGAGAGTTCTGAACTCACAAACAGGATACCAGTGGGTGGAAGGATTAATTCCCCTGTTGTTGTTGCTGGTGCTCATTTTCAGCCAAGTCAACTGAAGCAATGTGAAATGAAGAGCGTTGCCCAAGGACACAATGTGCCATCTAGCCTGAGAATCAAAATCCATCATCTCATGATGATGAATCCAACACCCAAACCACTATGCCATATTCCTCCACTCAACAACATTGGTGATGTAAATAAAATGTTTCTATTGTGAGTCAAAAGAGAGTTTTGAACTAACTAGAACTGAGGTTCATGGAGCCGCAAAGCGTGCAGCACCATCGGTCTAGCGCACTGTGTACGGGTGGGCGCAGGCTGGGTGTACTATGGCCAACATCAAGATTGCAAAGGTTTATAATATATTGCCAAGACATATGCTTACTATGTTAATTAGCTTTTATTTTTCCTAATAAACTAATTTATTAGTAAATAGATATTGATCATTTATTTCACCTATTTAAGTAATTTGGCCCTGCAAATGTGGAGATAAAAACAAATATAAAATAATGATTTGTGAGAATCTAAATTGAACTTCAAAATGTTGGATTAATTTCTTTATTTACAAATAATTTCAACTTCAGCAATGGAATGGTTTTAGTCTTGAAACTTCAAACAATTTAATTTAGAAATTTTTTCTCAACTATGCTTACTATTTTATTGTAAAGCTCTGTCATAGTTTGTAGTTTTCAGATAAATTTTATGTTCATTTTTCAATTCTTGTTCATTCTTCTCTTAAATTTCATTGGAAACAGCATTACATTCTTGTACAAGATTGACATTTTAGTGTTTAGATGGTGACATGTCTAGCGTTCATTATTCTCATTTTTGTACTTTTTTTTTTTTACACAGACATGAATCTGTAACCCTTATTTGATATCACTCAAAAGGTATCCTTTTGAAAACCCATACCTCTCTCAACACAAGCATGTCATTTCAGTATTTGATTTTATGACAATGCCTTGGTTTAAAATCTGATTGGTCTTAGATTTTTTCCTATTAGGTGTTATCTTTTAATAATAAATTTTGCTGTGCAACTTTTTAGTATTGCATTCCATAGTTACTTGAAGTGCAGTGTTCTCATTAACAGTACTAATAGTAAATTATCTAGCCTAATTATTTTTCTTAGTACTCTAATTCTTATTCTAAACTTTTATAAAAACAATATTTTTATACATACTGTTTTTGTAAAATGAGACTTCAAAATTTTGATTTTTTTCTTTCTTTTTTTCTTTACACATTTGAGAAGATAATTTGAATTTTATTATATTCAAAACCAAAAATATTTAATGCTCATTTATTCACATTCTTTTGAATAAATCATGCATTATCTTGTAGCTTTGAGATTTCTATAGTGTGATTGTTTGCTTTAGCATGACATTATAGGGTAGGTGTAAGAGACCAGATTTGGCCTGTTTGAGCATTAAACAAGTAGAATATTTTGACCAGATATGGCCAGTTTAAATGCTAAAGGGTTAAAGCAGTAGTGTAGCACAGATTTGACAAATATAAATCAATGTCATATCTAATTTAAATTTGAGAGAATTTAGAAAGCAATAGGGTATCACTTAAGATTTATATTATGTAATTCATACAAGTAATTGATACAGCAAATGAAATCGAAACTTCATGTATACTGACTGAGATTCAATATCTAAATACATTGCTGCTACTAACAAGTTGCACAGATCATACGTTGATGATGTAGCTTAATGTTTCACCTATTTTTGATATTTCATTACTTAGATAAGTTAATTATTTTGTTAGTTGAAGCATAATGTCAAATGTTAAAGTTTCCTCCTGAAAAGGTTTGCTACCTGTTGCCATTGTTGCAACTCAATATACAAAATAGGCATTTGAGATGCAAATTTCATCATGGAACTTGCATGTTCATTCATACATACAGTAAAAGCTGAAAAGAAGAAAATATTGAGAGACTTGAATAGGTGTGTTTATGATCCATTGGCTGTGTAATAGGAGCATACAGAGACTGAGTGCAAATGAACTGGGAATGCAGTTAGGCATGAGGCATTGACACATACATGCAAAACAGATTTGTCATAATTTGGACAAATGGTGAACAAGAGTTGTGAGCTAGATGTTGATACTTGGGCAGATATAGAGTAAGATTTAAATTGGAACTATCAAATTCTGATGTCATTAGAACTGAGCTAGTTGACATCACACCATATTGCTGCCTGTACAGAACAAAGTCCTCTTATGACTGATACAATTAGAAATGGATTAACTTATTGAAGTTGATTTAATTTTAGAGATTTATACATGTTTCTGTAGATGACAAATGATATTGATATTTCCTTGGATAAATTCAAATATCTGAATTTGTAAAAGTTATTAATCCAACCAGGAATGGTTATATGGTTAAGGAGTTTATTTAGCAACTTCGGTTCAATTCCACTGCACTACAACCAGGTCATGTGTTTTCTAACCTAGTTTTGGGTTGCAAACAGAAGACAGTGAACAGAAACTGTGCATGTATATACGTGTGTGTGTGTATGTGAATGTTAGTGATAACAAACAAGAAAAAAGTAATCAATACCAGGAATACTTGTGATTTAATTTAGATTTAAATGTGATTTAATATAGATTTAAATGTGATTTAATTTAGATTTAAATGTGATCTAATTAAGAAACCAAATTGGTTGAAACTAAAATTTTCCATAATGATTTTGATAAATGATATCTGTAGTTGTTAACATAGAAATATACCCATATGTACAAACACACACACACACACACACACACACACTTTAATATATTTGTTTTGCATCTTTTTTCTCTATGCTAGCATGGGATATACACACACATAAATAATGGTATTCCAGCTCAGAATTTGGATATGTTGTTTAAAGTAAAAATTTAAACTGTTTAAATCAAGGAAATTCAATATCATATATATAGTAATAGATTTCTTCTGACAGTATACTATTTTATCTCAGTATACTATTATCTAAAAATCAGAAATACAGGTATACAGATACACACATGTAACAGACTTATATGCATTAGTCATTGTACTAAAAAATATTGATACACTGAGATTGACAAAGCAAGTATTAATTTTGTTGATGTCAATCGTCTTACTTCACCCAGTACCATTGGCAAAGGAATTTATATACCTTCCTTTCTGAATCTACATGCACACACATACAGATATACCCAAGCACACTTATGCATATGCATGTGTACACATGCACACAATAACGGGCATATACAAGCACAAAAATTAACATATACACTTACACACTGATATAGATTGATACATTAATGTAGATACATGCACACTGCCACAGATATAACAGGGAGAGATATACACGCACACCTAGATAGTATTTGAATATCCCTTTCCTGTTATGTTTTTAATCCTTTATTCAAATTGATTATTTCATTTAATTAATCTATTTATTGCAGATAAAAGCAGTAAAGACAGGAACAGTATTCTGGGGAGTATGTACTGCATTGTCCTACTTCTATATGGTAAGTTATGATCTCAGTTAATATACAGGGTTATTCAAAAAGAAAGAGCAGATTTTAAATTTATTTTAAAACAAACGGTAAGAGACACAAACACATTTTATATATTTCTTGATAGGGGAGGGTTTAAAGTTTATTTTAAGGTAGTATGCAGTCAACACGAGCACCATGAACACCAGTGCTTTTTCCTTTACAAATGCAACCTTTTTCTGTGAAATTTTTATGCCATTCGTAAATTTGCAGGTGACAAGGTGGATTTTTATTGAATTGGCGGCGAAATTCACATTGCACTTGCACAATCAATTCACATTTCTCAAACTGCAGCACGCAAAAAGACTTTTCTTGTGGCGTTGCCATTTTCTAAGGGACTACACTTTAAATGAAATGAAACATTAAAACAAAATTAAAATATTATTTTATTTAAGGCTTAATTCAATTGATTATGTTCAGCTATAAACTTTAAACCTTCCCCTATCAAGAAATATGTAGAATGTGTTTGTATCTCTTACCGTTTGTTTTTAAAATAAATTTGAAAACTGCTCTTTCTTATTGAATAACCCTGTATTAAGAATTTTGGGACATTCTTTTTGTTTTTCTTTTTTTTTTTTTAATTGAAAGAATTTGATGTCAGTATTGTTAATTGTTTCAGAAAGTTCTTTTAAAAGAGAAATCATAGAAAATAATGGTATTCCTGTTCATAATTTAAATACCTTGCCAAACATTAAAGCAATTTTAAATCGAAGTCTTTCAATACATGTAAAAGTAAGTTTCTTTTCACGATTTGAAGCTGTTTACTGAAATGTTTAATTGTATAATGTTTCTTTAGATTAAAACAAATTACTTTAATTTCCTTTTTTCATTTTTATCTAAAATATTTTCTTTTGCAGGTATCAGCTTGGGGTGGGTATGTTTTCATCATCAACTTAATCCCACTTCATGTCTTTGTGTTATTGCTGATGAAACGATATTCTAGGCGAATTTATATTGGTAAGTAGAAAATATTTCATTTACTATCAATGATAGTTCAATATATTCAAGCATTATGATTTATATTGAGATCAAATCAATAAATGTTGAGGCTTTTAACCTGTAGGGTATAGAGGGTTTGATTTACTCTACCAAAACTTCAGATAATTTTTTCTAGTTCAGGCCATATGAAGTTAAATTATTATGATGCTGCTGATGCCATGTAAAAATTCCTGGTTTTGGTGCCACACAAAAAGTACTAGTGCTGGTGCCACATAAAAAGTACTAGTGCTGGTGCCACATAAAAAGCACCCTGTATACTCTGTAAAGTGGTTGGCATTAAGAAGGGCATCCAGCCATAAAAACCAAGCCAGAACAGACTATGAAACCTGTGCCTCCTGGCCTTGCCAGCTCCAGTTAAACTGTCCAACCCATACCAGCATGGAAAACATTAAATGGTGATGATATAATAGCCTTGTGAATGGATTATGTAGAGAGAAACTGAAAGAGGCCAATCATGTGTGTGTTGATGGTATGTTCGTTTACATTTGCATTTCTCCAAAATCACTTGAGTCACAAGTGGTGATTTTGTCATTTATCTGTCAACAAATCATCCACTTCAAAGGCATATGAAATAAGAGATCCCTTACTTCAAAAAACAGCTAAGGGTCAGTGACAGGAAGAGCATCTAGCTGTAAAACGTTGCCTCAATAATATATTTGTCTAAACCATGCTAAGATAGAAAATAGATATAAAAATAAACCAATGAACAAATGATACTCTTATGACAAGTATTTATTTTCATCATAAATGATCAACCAATATTACATTATGAAACAACTGTCATTGGTCCTCTATTCTACTTTTGTCTCCAGTTACTTCTAATATTCACAGTTTAACTTTAATTTTTTCTGTAAATCCATCTTAACATTGCATATCCAAGTCTCAAACGTCAATGTCAACTATGCTATACTAGGTTTAGAGAGTGTGAATGCTACAATTACCATTGAGGAGTTGTTTATTCAACAAGCAAGTTTGGTTAAATTCTAAACAAATATCTACTAAAAATAAATATATATAGGTGCAGGAGTGGCTGTGTGGTAAATAGCTTGCTTACCAACCACATGGTTCCAGGTTCAGTCCCACTGTGTGGCACCTTGGGCAAGTGTCTTCTACTATAGCCTTGGGCCGACCAAAGCCTTGTGAGTGAACGGAAACTGAAAGAAGCCCGTCATATATATGTATATATATATATATATATATATATATATATATATATATATATATATATATATATATATATATATATGTGTGTGTGTGTGTGTCTGTGTTTGTCCCCCCAACATCACTTGACAACCGATGCTGGTGTGTTTACGTCCCCGTAACTTAGCGGTTCGGCAAAAGAGACCGATAGAATAAGTACTAGGCTTCCAAAGAATAAGTCCTGGGGTCGATCTGCTCGACTAAAGGCGGTGCTCCAGCATGGCCGCAGTCAAATGACTGAAACAAGTAAAAGCGTATTATTGTATTTATAAAATAAT
The DNA here is from genome assembly GCF_046866305.1 of Octopus bimaculoides. Lineage (NCBI taxonomy): Eukaryota > Metazoa > Mollusca > Cephalopoda > Octopoda > Octopodidae > Octopus > Octopus bimaculoides. Next base: position 26,139,466 of record NC_142931.1, on the reverse strand, counting down.
ATTCCGTAAAATACAAAATGTTGACACAAGACAACATGCTATGTTACTAGTCTGTTTTGGTTTTTATTCCTTTTAGATTTTTTTTTTAAATATCCAGTAATTGTTTTAAAATATTTATAATTCTCTTTTAAATATTACTGTAAAAGTATTTTAGATGTGTTTTCTCACTACTTCTAGCATACACGACATTCTACATCGTTGGATTGTTATTGTCAATGCAAATTCCATTTGTTGGATTTCAACCTATTCGTACCAGTGAACACATGGCTGCAGCAGGTATGAATTTGAATTTGTCTTATTTTAATCATCTAATAACAAACAGGATCATTTCCCTTCTCTTACCATACCTATTTTCTATACTTTCTATTTCTTTCTCAGTTATTCTTTATTATGTTTATTTTAACTATATTTCTATAAATAGCATAGAATCAAAAGCAAACTCCTAACAAGCTGCAACCTGTTTTTAAATCTTCCTAGTTAAAAGGATCAATGCCGTGGCTTCTATTTTCAAGCATACAAGTCAAGGTTTGTTGGTACAGATGGGTGGGTGTGTGTTTAAAATAACAGTCCACCTCTGTTCTCATGCAAACAGAATGAGAAAATTGTAGAACCAGAAATTGAGAAAAGTCATATATGTTCCTAATTTAATTAAATTCATTATATTTTGATGTTTCTTACATGACGAATTATTAAACAAGTAAAGATGCTACCTAATAATTTCAATAATTATAAGTAAATCATTAATCTTAATATGTTTTGTTTGTTTTTATTTACACAACAGATGTATAAATAAAAAATTTTAAATGGTTGAATGAAAACAAACATTCATGAGCTTGGTTTAACAGTCTTCTCATTGATTCTTTATTTAAATTATTATTTTTGATAAGAAAAATGTATGACGGCTGCTATGTAATAGTGGCAAGATCTTAATATGCTGCATTCACAGATTTGTTGTGAATTCTGATTGAAGTTGTCATCATTTATTCTGTTAATTATGCAATGTATTTAGACATATTTATGAAACTAATTGAGCCACACAGTATTGAGTTCTCATGCTAAACAAAGAGAACAATAGTCTAAAAGTTCATAAAAATAAATCAAATGCTCTTTTGTAAAGCTCTACATACAACAAGAATCAGAATCATTTGAAAAAGTTCAGATTTTTGTCCTTTATTAAACTTTACTGATATTATGTAAAATTTTCCATGTTGGTTGCAATTAGATATTGACAATATCTACCCCAGTACTTACAACCTTTACAAAGAATTTTAATTTTACTACTCCTTAGTATTTATCATCCAACTAATTGCTTTCAGTGGCAGTGAGTTTAGCCTATTTAGTAACAAGTCAGTCTAGCTGCTCTATAATCTCTAGTTAGACTCCATTTGGTTTCACTGATTTGAATCTCTTCTGTAAGAAAATAAATGATTTTGTACCCACTCAAAAGAAATGTTTTTTATTTCAGGTGTATTTGCACTACTGAATGCTTATGCTGCTCTGAGGTACATCCAGTCTGTGCTCTCCAAATCAGAATTCCGCTACTTTTTCATCATTTCAATTGTAGCTGCAGCTGGTTTGGTCTTTATCACTGTTGTTGGGTTGACTTGGGCTGGTAAGTTGCCATTATTTTCAAACTAGTTTGCTTAAATTTTAGAAGCCAAGAGTTACCATATGAAAATTTTATTGTGTTTCCAAATCTTGCTAAAAATGAAAGGCCTCATTTGATTATTGCAGTCAAAGGTTGATAATGTAGGTTTCTCTCTTTCCATTCTAAAACTATTTTTAACACATTGTTTTATCATTGGGCAAAACGTATTTGTAACTTGAGAGATTTTGGCAAGCAGAGTATTCAGTTAAGGACAAAGCAGTAGATATGTGATTATTTATTAATGGTATTCGGTTTCAATCATTGGACTATTTATATCAACCCTAGTTCTTAGTTTTCTTCTCTGAAACTTCCACTTTGTTTTACACTTTACTTGTCGTGTGGCTGATTTTACATTGAACTACTTCCTGGTGTCACATATCTGGCATCCCTGCCAGTGGCACATTAAAGATACCTTTCGAGCGTTGGGCCTCACGGAGGCAAAGTGGCATGTGAAAAGCACCTTTTGAGTGTTGGGCCTCACAAAGGCAATGGCAAATGACTGAGAACTTTGGTATTATGCTGTGCTTGAGAAGAAGACCCATCAGGCCAAGTAAAATCGCAGTTGTGGCAGATATTGGTGTCACACAAACGGCATGTAAAAATACCCATTACACTCTTGGAGTGATTGGCATTAGGAAGGGCATCCAGCCATAGAAACCATGCCAAATCAGACTGGTATCTGGTGCAGTCTTCCAGTTTGCCAGCCCCGGTCAAACCGTCCAACCCATGCAAGTATGGACAATGGATGATGATGATGATTGATAGTGAGCACAAACAAAGGGGTTTCCTAAACTTTTCACCAATTATATTTTGGCACTTTATCATTAACTTCTCTACCTTCAAATTGCATGTATATGTATATATGTGTGTAACTGTGTTGTGAAAAGTTCCCTTCATAACCCCTAGGTTATGTTACATGCATGTGATTAAGACTCACGGAAGAGTTCTCCCATTTTCAAAGAAAATCATTATAAAGAGCCCAGACACTGATGTTTTCATTATTGGCATAGCAAAGGCTCATCAAATTCAGGCCCAGCTACTCTTTCACACTGGTAGAGGCAACAACAAGCATACACTTAATCTAACAGCTATACAAAATCATCTCAGAGACCAGATGCCCTCATCAGCCTTCATTGTTTTACAAGCTGTGACTCAACAAGTTGTTTCTGTGGCCGGTCTAAGAAGAAAGCCTTGAAGCTCATGACTGAATCTGTTGATTTTCAAGCAGCCATTCAACAATTTGGTGCAACATTCTCTGTAGAAGATGGTCTGGTATACTCAGTGGAGAACTTTGTTTGTAGACTGTATGATCAAGATTGTTTGAGTGTCAATGCAGCACGGTGTAACAAGTTCTTGATGGGCACTAAAGCGGAGATGAACATGCCTCCCACACATGATGCCATGGTGAAACACTACCAAGCGGGTGTACCTACCAGATGTCTTGAACAGTTTCCCAGTATCCCCAGCCTACACAACCTTGGATGGAAAGTAACAGATACCACTATAGAGGTAGTGTGGGGGTGGTCTTCCACCTGCACCAAGTGCTCTGCTTGAGCTTGCTTATTGCATTTGCAAGAAGAATAGCTGTGAGGAACCCAAAGGTGAAGGAAAGGGTCAGTGCTCATGTCAACAGCACAAAGTAACCTGCACAGATCTGTGTAGATGCAGTACTTGCCAAAATTTAGCTCAAGCAGGAGATGATGTGGAAGGTGAGGAAGAAGAATAGAGGTGTTAGAGCTCACCTCAAATGAGAATGTTGACTTGGATTATCTATAAATTTAAATTTTACTTGTTTTCATATTCATGCATCAAATTCAACTGTAATTCATTACAAGCATAGTTTGTCACTTCTCCAGTGAGTTACAGAAGTGGTAGTGAATTCCCATATTTAAACCCACAATATTATTTTACAGACGTTTACCTCTGTGGTAAAGTTTTCATCCTGCATTAAGTGAAAATGTATATGATGTTAGACACAGTTAGCTTTGAAATGATAGCCATATAGGTATGAAGTGCATTTATCATGCTGTACATGGACAATGCAACCTGGTCATATAACAAACTGCTTTGGGACCTTTGAATTTTTTGATTCGATTTATGCAATCATTAATAAGCTACCAATATAAAGTGTTATTAATGAAGACAAGTTGAAAATGGATATCAATAACTGTTTTATGTCCTGTAAGCACCCACTACACTCTCGGAGTGGTTGGCGTTAGGAAGGGCATCCAGCTGTAGAAACTCTGCCAAATTAGATTGGAGCCTGGTGTAGCCATCCGGTTGCACCAGTCCTCAGTCAAATCGTCCAACCCATGCTAGCATGGAAAGCGGACATTAAACGATGATGATGATGATGATGTCAAATGTCCAAGTTACTTATAATAAAGCAGATTGGTATCATGATTGCATGTGTGGATACTCTTATCATTTCTCAAAATTTTCTATTTGGAATGAAGAGATGTGGAGAGAGAGATGTATGTCTGTGTGTGCATGTCCACATATATGTGTGTGTATATGCATGCAAGAAATCAAGAGAGAGTGTGTATGAGAGAAGAGACTAATGCAGAAGAATAAAGTGTAACATAGAGATGAGGGAGACAAGAGAAAAATGATGAGTTTCTTTGGTCTTGTTAAAATTACAAGTATTATTGTTATTATTATCATCATCATTACTTTTAAATATTACTACATGTATTTCTTAACATTCGACATGCTTTAGAGGTCAGACGAAATTTACCCTTCATAACCCCTCCCCCATTCCCATTTGATCTAAATGGTTTGCAAACATGTCTCAGTAACTGAAAATATTTCAAGTAAAAAACCAAGAAAAAGACCCTCTAATAGTATGTAAATTTAAGTTCACAATCTTATTTATTTAGATTTGTTTCAACATTCTATACATCACAATCTTTCTTTCACAACAAAAAAGCACTCTAATACACATGCCATTGGCCTAGTTTCTAGTTTTGGTCTCAAGAGGGCGACAAAAACTCGTTAATATGCACTTTTCACGCTTGACAAGTTTGTGTGGTTGTTATTCATATCTTTCTCTATTGTTGTGCAAAATTTCATCTAGTTGCCACGTGGTGGTCACAAAAACAAAAAACTAGAGCAATTTTAGATGTCTGCATCCCAGCCTACCCAGGTTTCAGGTTCTATCCCATTGCAAGGTACCTTGGGTGAGTGCCTTTTATAGCTTGGACCAACCATTGCTATGTAAGAGAAATTTGGTAGATGGAAACTGCTTGAAACCTATTGTCTAAATATATGTGTGTGTGTGTGTGTGTGTTTCCACATATCTTCACATTGTTACCATTATAAATAAAAATTGTGACAATGTTTACACTTCATCCAAACAGTATGCTTCATTGCTTGATGATTTTGTCTTGTGTGAAGACTCTGTAATAAAAGTTACTTTACAAGTATGTGTTGGTGACACAAAAGCTATCCACCTGTGCAGTGCCTCTTCAATAACTTTTGGCCAATTCACGGCAGCATAGAAAAAGTGGATATAAAAATGATGATGATGATTGTGTGTGTGTGTGTGTGTGTGTGTGTAGATATATATTTCCCTGTACATGTATGTCTATATGTGTTTAATATGGATGTTCATAGTCATACGTGTGAATGCACATGACTCAGTGGTTAGAGTATCAGGTTCACAATCATGAGGTAGTGAGTTCGATTCACAGACCATGCTGTGTTCTTGAGCAAGACACTTTATTTCATGCTGCTCCAGTTCACTCAGCTGTAGAAATGAGTTGCGGCATCACTGGCGCCAAGCTGTATCGGCCTTTGCCTTTCTCTTGGACATCAGTGGAATGGAGAGGGGAGGCTACAGTGCATGGGTGACTGCTGGTCTTCCTTAAACAATCTTGCCCAGACTTGTACCTTAGAAGGGAACTTTCTAGGTGCAATCACATGGTCGTTCATGACCCAAGGGGGTTTTACCCTTTTAGCCATAGGCATGCAAAAACATATGTATTATTACTGCTAACACCTGTCTATATCTAATGACATAATGAATTTAACCCCCGCCTTCATCACTTAACATATGCCAGGCAACAAGCACTAACATCCATGATGTGTATACTTATTTGTAGTAATTCTTTGGTGAGTGACAGAATTAATCAATTGGTGGAAACATCTGGCTAAACCAAAACAGTGACAATGTTTACACTTCATGTAAACAATATGTTCCATTGCTCAGTGGCTTTGTCTTGTGTGAAGACTATGTAATAAAGGTTATCTAATTTGTTTCACAAGTAAGTGTTGGTGACACAAAGGCTATCCAGCTGTGCAGTACTGCTTCAATAACTCTTGGCCAATTCATGACAGCTTAGAAACAGTGAATATAAAAATGATGATGATTATAGTGTGTGTGTAGCTGTATGCCTCTCTGTGCACATATGTCTTTAATATATGTTCATAAACATATATCATCATCATCCATTTTAACACCTGTGTTTTCCATACTGGCATGGACTAGATAGTTTGACTGGAGCTAGTAAGTCAGATAGCTGCACCAGGCTCCAGTCATCTGTCTTGGCTTGCTTTCTGCAGCTGAATGCCCTTCCCTAACATCAATCACTTCACAGAGTGTACTGGGTGTTTTTTTTTACATGTTACCAGTTAATTCTTTGCTCTACTGTGGTTTTAACGATGTAGATCAATACATCTCTTTCAATCACCAGCATCTTAGAGAGTATTAACATCCAATAGTAGATTAACTAGTGTTTCACTACATCTAATTCTATTTGATTCTACTTTTTCAAATCTTTTTTCTATTCTCTGCATTGCTTCTACTCACCACCGAAGCTATTCTTCATAGCCATCACATCAAATATGATGAGTTTCTTTGGTGCTGCCGACAAATTTTTCTTCTTTTAAAAAGAAAAAAAAAGGATTTTTATCCTTTATATCTATACTGTATCTAAGCGTTGAATAAAATTCATCTTTCTACTTGTTCTACCATACATTTCAGTGCTTCGAAAGCAAACTTGTTTGTTTACATACGGCGTAATATTACAAGGATTATTATTATTATCATCATCATCATTATTATTTTTAAAGATTACTACATGTATTTCTTAACATTTGACATGCTTCAGAAGTCAGACAAAATTTTCCCTTCATAACCATCACATCAAATATGTATTTTCCTCAAGCATTGATCTTCAACTTTCCAATGTTCAAATTTTGTTAAACTTATTTGTTCATGCTGTCCCATAAAATGCCTTCGCAAAATGTATAACTTATTCACTTCACTTACAATTCAAACAGCTTTCATGTTTTTTTCCTTATTCCAATGTTCATCTCAAACAAAGTTTTACATATTCCTTCCAAATGGAAATTTTCAAATGAACATTTTCAAACTGATACCACTAGACTTTCCTATTTCTACCTCATAATTGCTCAATAGCTGTGATCTTTTAATATATGACAGCAGTATTTTTGAGATCAACTATTATTTTCAAAGACCAGCTCAAACAGTAATGCTATGATACCCTGCAAAATATAAATTATTCAAAATTATTATTATTTAAAAAAATAATACCTTTATTTTCATTTGTCTTTTTTTTTTCAGGTTTTATTGCACCATGGAGTGGAAGGTTCTATTCTCTTTGGGATACTGGTTATGCTAAAATCCACATCCCTATTATAGCTTCAGTATCAGAACATCAACCTACAACTTGGGTTTCTTTTTTCTTTGATCTTCACATTTTGGTCTGTGCTTTCCCTGCTGGAGTTTGGTTCTGCATACGTGATGTCAATGATGAAAGAGTTTTTGGTAAGTTTCCATGTGATGTGTGACAAACCAGTTTTAAATTCAGTTTAGTGAGCACTTGCAGATTAATACCATTGATGGTAAACTATTTTAAAACTGGTTTCAATAGTGCATGCCTCAAAATAGAACTGCTTCCCATATATATATATATATATATATATATATATATATATAGATATATATATACACCTATGTGTCACATACATCACCACATACACATATATATGTGCATGAGAAAGTAATTTCGAGCATTTGATTTTTAACATTTTCAATTATTTTTAATACAGAATTTAATATCTTGAAGATAGTAAATCAATAAATATAAGTAAGAATGTCATCTCTTCTTCATGGTGTAGTACAATATAATTAAGAGACCTTTCATTGCCTTTCTCCAGTTGTGTTGTATGCTATAAGTGCAAGTTACTTCGCTGGTGTGATGGTGCGACTGATGTTGACTCTGACACCAATAGTCTGTGTGTTAGCTGCTATTGCCTTCTCCAAAACATTTGAAGTGTATTCTAAAGATGACAGCCCAAAAACCAAACAGAAGAATGAGTCTCAAGAAAACAGAAATGACCGCCTCTATGATAAGGTAATGAACTTCTTTGTAATGATTACTGACAAAACAAAAATGTCCCGAACTGTACAGCAGTGCATTTCAACCTTTTTATATAAGTATATATATATATATATATATATATATATATATATATATATATATATATATATATATATAGCTATCACTCCCTTTCTCTTACTCACACTCTTTCAACTTTGCGTTGCTGCAATTCAACAAAATTAAATACAACACGAATCATCACTGCTGGTGAGTTGATTACCATTAAAAGACTATTTGCACATAAGTCATTTCATCTATATCATATGAAATGACAAACCATTTCAGCTACTGATATTGGTTTAAAATTTTGGGGGAGGGGTAAGTTGATTACATTGGCCCCAGAGTTCAACTGGTACTTATTTTATCAACTCTGAAAGGACGAGAGGCTAAGTCAACTCAGAGCGTAAAGACAGACAAAAATACTGCTAAGCATTTTGCCAGCCATGCTAATGACTCTGCCAGCCATGCTAACGACTCTACCAGCCATGCTAATGATTCTGCCAGTTCACTGCCATAATTCAACCACTAATATTACTAGAATATTCACACTCAGAAAAAAAATAGAAAATATTTTTGAAAATTAGAACAATTAAAATATGTTTCCTCGCTTTCCCTTGCTATACTGCTTCCACTTAAAGAAGCACTGCTGTAGAGTATGGTTCGCATAGAGTTCCCTAGTCATTTTGTTTATTTCCAGTAAATTATATTAGTATTGTTGTAATCCATATCTAAAGTATTTATCTTGTATGTGTGTGTGTATCTAGCTGTATATTATCAAAGATATTATGTCCCTCTGGTGTATTTAGCCATGATATAAGTACAGAGCAATAAAAAAAAGTATTAAAGTATTGGCAGCCATAAGATTGACTAAAACCTTTGAAGGTGGCACCCCTCATGGCCACAACCCAATACCTGGAACCAATGCAAGAAAATACATGTTATAGTACACACACACATGCATGTATATATTATATGTGTGTGTGTGTATTTTGTCTCTATCAGTACAAATTATTTTGACAAGATAGATATACACACAGAGCAGTCATGATGAAAAATAATTTTATTATGGTTATTAACAAAGTAGTGGAGACGCAATGGCCCAGTGGTTAGGGCAGCGGACTCGCGGTCATAGGATCGCGGTTTCGATTCCCAGACTGGGCGTTGTGAGTGTTTATTGAGCGAAAGCACCGAAAGCTCCACGAGGCTCCAGCAGGGGATGGTGGCGAACCCTGCTGTACTCTTTCACCACAACTTTCTCTCACTCTTACTTCCTGTTTCTGTTGTACCTGTAATTCAAAGGGTGAGCCTTGTCACACTGTGTCACACTGAATATCCCCAAGAACTACGTTAAGGGTACATGTGTCTGTGGAGTGCTCAGCCACTTGCACGTTAATTTCACGAGCTGGCTGTTCCGTTGATCGGATCAACTGGAACCCTCGACATCGTAAACGACGGAGTGCCAACAATTAACAAAGTAAATTGTCTTAGAAATTCTATTGAAAATATTTTTTCAGATTGAAAAATTTTTTGTTGGTGGTAAGAATTTGTGAATTTTTACCTAAACTGTGTATTATCATTGGAAAAATTGACAACTTTGACACTTTTATATAAAGCTTTGAAAGTTAAATCAATACTTATGTTGATAGGAATTTGTGTTTAATTAGTAAATATAAGTAAATTATTTCTACATCAGTTTTCCTTTTCTTTCAATGTTTAAGGTTGGTAAAGCCAAGAAGATAAAAGATGACAAGCCCAAGGAACAAGAAAGCCTTGGTATTAATATCAAAAGTATCATAAACATTGCAGTTGTGATGATGTTAATGCTTTTTGCTGTACATTGTACTTGGGTTACAAGCAGTGCATACTCAAGTCCTAGTATTGTACTCGCTTCATTTAACCATGATGGGTAAGCATACCAATTTTGTATTATCTATGTCAGTATTTGTGAAATCAATGCAAGCATAAAGAAATCCATGTTATTAATTGTTGGGGGGCGGGAAGCTTCAATGCAGTCACTCAAATTGGTTGAAGTAGTAGCTAAATCTCCCTCAAATCACATTTTCTCATCTAGAAGAAAAAATTACATTTTGAACACAGGTGCAGGAGTGGCTGTGTGGTAAGTAGCTTGCTTACCAACCACATGGTTCCAGGTTCAGTCCCACTGTGTGGCATCTTGGGCAAATGTCTTCTCTAGCCTCGGGCCGACCAAAGCCTTATGAGTGGATTTGGTAGACAGAAACTGAAAGAAGCCCGTCATATATATGTATATATATATATATATATATATATATATGTGTGTGTCTGTGTTTGTCCCCCTAGCATTGCTTGACAACCGATGCTGGTGTGTTTATGCCCCCGTCACTTAGCAGTTCGGCAAAAGAGACCGATAGAATAAGTACTGGGCTTACAAAGAATAAGTCCCGGGGTCAATTTGTTCGACTAAATGCGTTGCTCCAGCATGGCCGCAGTCAAATGACTGAAACAAGTAAAAGAGTGTGGTTTTTGATGTGTATATATATATATATATATATATATATATATATATATATATATTAGATACACACTACATTCTTAAGCAGATAGCAATCTGGTTGTCATTAAAGACTTCAGCAAATTTTATTGCCTGGTTAGAGAAGTCAATTAGCAGGAGAGGAAGCAGGGACTGCTGCAGAAGCTTGCACTGTGAAAGTGGGAGACTGTTAACTGAATTTTGGCTTACAGTAGACATGTGAACTGATGGTCAACCTTGAAAAATGTGTTAATTTAGATACCATTTAGTCTAAGGGGAGGAGGAGGTTAATATAATAATCTTACAGCTGTTTGAAATAAATAAATGGTGAAAATATCTGCAATAAAGAGATATGTTACTATTTATGTTTGCTGTTGTAAAAAAATTAATGTTGTGTTCATCTCTGCATATGGAAATGTGTTCTCTTTTCACCAGGAGCCGCACTATTTTAGATGATTTCCGTGAAGCTTATTATTGGCTACGTCAAAATACACATGATAAAGCAAGAATAATGTCTTGGTGGGACTATGGTTATCAGATTGCTGGAATGGGAAATCGGACTACATTAGTAGATAATAATACTTGGAACAACAGCCATATAGCATTGGTAAGGTTTTTGTTTTTTTTTATCTTATATCAATTTTTTTTTTTTCATTAAATAAACATTTCTGGTTATATTCTTTTCTAAATACCTAAATTATGTTTTTATTTTTAATTATTTTATATCTCTGTATTAATTAAAGGTCAGTTTAATTTTTTATTTGCTAGTTCTATATTTGAACCATGGAAATATAGGCTTGCTTTGCACATGTAATATTGTCTTATTTTAACCAAAATTAATATAGCCATGATGCCTAGTTGAAAAAAAACCAATAATTTGTTCTGCTATCTTCTGAATACTAAGGCTAGTGGGATCAACTTAAACTTTCATCTCTCTGGAATCAATGATATAAGTACCAGTTATACGTTAGGTTCAGTGTAATGTACTTAACCTTCCTTTTAAACAGTTTGTTTTGTGTCTAAGAAATTGATATTGAAATTAACATTCTATACTATTCTTCCTCACTATTCAGGTTGGCAAAGCTATGTCATCAAATGAGACAGCAGCATATGACATCATGCGATCTTTAGATGTTAACTATGTACTTGTGATATTTGGTGGTGTCATAGGTTACTCTGGAGATGACATTAATAAATTTTTATGGATGGTGAGAATTGCTGAAGGAGAACACCCAAAAGATATCAGAGTAAGTTTATATGGTTTGACTAATTTATGTAACATTGATCTAACTAATAATAATTTGACCATAGCATTTTTTGAACAGCTAGAATACCAGTGATTTGGTATTTCTAAAAACAGCTTAAATAGTTATAGATGCAGCACAGAATTTTGTCAGTGAACAGGTCACGGTTTTGAAAGCAACGAAAATATTTTGACAAATTAAATTTAAATGTTGAAGTGAATCGAATGGCTTTTGTGTGTTTTTAAATGGCTTATAAACACCTTCCACACTGCAATAGCTTAAATACTGTTCTGTCATCATTATCATTTAACATCCATTTTCCATGCTGGCATGGGTTGGTCAGTTTGACTGAGGTCTGGAGAGCCAGCAGCTGCACCAGGCTCCAATCTGATCTGGCAAGGTTTCTATAGCTGGGTGCCCTTCTTAACGCCAACCACTCTGAGAGTGTAGTGGGTGCTTTTTATGTGCCACTGGCACAAAAGCCAGTCAAGCGGGCCTGGCATCGATCACGTTCGGATAGTGCTTTTTACGTACCACCAGTATGCGGGCCAGTCAGGGGGTACTGGCGTTGGCCACGTTCAGACGGAGCTTTTTACATGCCACCAGCACGAGAGCCAGTCAGAGGGTACTGGCATCGGCCACGCTCAGATGGTGCCTTTTACGTGCCACCGGCACAAGAGCCACTCAGGGGGCACTGGCAACAGCTACAATATTGGTTTTACTTAACTCAACAGGTTTTCTCAAGCATATATCGCACGATACATCAGGGGTACTCTTAACTGGGCCGGACATGCATGGTTGCGATCTAACTTTAGTTGCCAAGTCTTCTCAATCACAGCATATCTTCAAAGGTCTCCGTTTCCCGTCATTGCCTCTGTGAGGCCCAGTGTTCGAAGGTCATGCTTCATCACCTCATCCCATGTCTTCCTGGGTCTACCTCTTCCACAGGTTCCTTCCACAGTTAGGGAGTGGCATTTCCTCACACAGCTGTCCTCATCCATACACAACAAGCATTAAAGGTGAGCTGATGCACTTAAGAAGATGCTGTATAATAAATTTGTCCAACTCCCGCTAGCAAGAGAAGATGAATATTGTTATGAGATGAGCAAAGCAAAACATTTGGAGAGAAATCTCATTGATGCTGAATGAAACATTTTAATCACTGAATCAGCTTGCATCATAAAATAAATTACTGCTTTAAGAAATACAAAATTTGTTTTCCTACATAAGATTTACATATTTTCTTTTGAGGTTTGATTTACCCAAAGTTACCCTGTTTCATTGTTTACATATCTAATGATAAGTCGAAGTGTTTGTTGATTAATATTGTATAACTTTTGTTTTAGGAATCTGATTATTTCACACCACAAGGAGAGTTTCGAGTTGATGCAGCCGGCTCTTCAACACTCTTGAATTGCTTAATGTACAAGCTTTCATATTATCGATTTGGCCAACTCCAGGTATGGTAATTCAGAACATGAAATTTACTAATTTAATTTGATGATTGAATTTATTAATTTGGCTCAGGGATGAATGTGTGGATACAAAGTTTACTGCATTATTACATGATTTCAGGATCTATCCCATTGCACGACATCTTGGACAGGTGATTTCTATTATAATCTCAGACTAACCAATGCCTTGTTAGTGAAATTGATAGGCATAAACTGTGTGTGCTTGTGTATGAATGTTTACAAAATATATGCTTTCATATGGACAAAACAGTGATATCATGTTTACATCCCTTGTAAACTGTCTTATAAGCCTTGCCACTTGTGACAACCAATGAAATTTTTTAAATTCCTTACTTGAAAAACATAGGAAGCGCATCTGACTGTAAAATACTGCTTCAATAAGTCGTCTAATCCTTGCTAGCATGGAAAAGCAGATATAAAAATGAACAAACGAATACATGTTATTTTCAGTAAAATTAATTGCTTACATAATAAGAATTATATATAAATTTGACACTACATCTTTAATTGCTGTAATCCATTGGTCATATACATTTTAGTCAAGCTTGTAAAATCAAATAATACATATGTTTGTTGCTCAGTGATAGTTTCTACTTGGGCATTCAACCTGCTACAAATAGCAACTGAATCTCCCTCAAACCACACCTACCATTTTAAAAAGGAGATATTGGTTTCACAGCTGGAGTATCATGTTAAAGATAGGTCACAACCCATTTTTAATAAATATTCCATGGTTGTTTCCCCTTGCCTTTAAAAAAAAAACTGAAGTTAGTCATTTAGCTAATTGTTCTTACAACTGAGGCTGTAATTAATTAATTAATATTTCTAGGCATACTATATCATATATGGTAGTACCTCATCAGTATTAAGTTTTCATATAGCAAGCTAATAATTAAAGTAATAGAATTCAATCAACTATATTACAAATTTATTGCACTATGATTGTATTGTTATTATTAGTGAGATTTTTAGTTGTCTTTTTAATTATATTGAATAGAATAACATTTTCATACAAATAATTTTCTTTAATTACATCACAGCAACATTTTATATGTCTACTATTTAGGTATAAATTATTATGCTGAGCTGGTGCTTCTATTACATACACAGACATCCTAGACTTCATCCAGAGAAGACCCACTCGTCTGATTGGCATTCAATCACTAACGGACATGGTCCAGCTCCAGCCTCTCGCTCACAGGCATTCTGTCTCCTGTCTCTGTCTTTTCTATTGCTACTATAATGGCCCTTGTACCTTGGTGCTGGCTGGTCTTGTACATCTACCCTTTGTCATCCTTATTGCATCTAAACCTGCCTTTCCAACTTGCACTAATCACCTTTCCCAGTTTTTTCTCCCTTGAACATTGGTCCTCTGGAATCTTCTCTGCTTATATCTTTGCTGTGAATGTTAGCCTGCAACATTTTAAACAGAATATTATTGCCACTTAGTTCTCTGATCTCTGAGGACTTGCGAAAGTCTTGGGTATTGGCCTTTCCTCCAAACACAGCAAATAAAGTTTAAAATATAAGTTAGAAATTGTTTTGTTTTTTTACCTCTAAGAAATTCAATTTTCTTTTTATATTTTATAGCTTGATTTCAGAAATCCTCCTGGATTTGATCGGACTCGAGGAGTAGAAATTGGAAACAAAGATTTTGATCTTAGTCATCTTGAGGAAGCATATACTACTGAACATTGGTTGGTCAGAATTTACAAAGTAAAAGATTTGGAAAATCGCCAACGGATTAAAATTCGGCGGCCTGTGAAGAGACCTACCAAGCGATACTCAACGAAAACTGTAAGTTTAAGTTTTTATAAGAAATGTTGTTTCTGTGTATCTGTATTTTATATGTAGCTGTCCTGCTAATAAATCCGATTTTAACTTCACAAAGCATGATATAAAGATTTTAGATTTTTTTTTTATTAAAATTGATGATGTCAGACTTATCTCTAATCTGATATAGTTTAATTGTTACAGATGTTATCTATATATGATTAGAAAGACAATTTAGACAAATATCTAGTTTTCGTCTTACCTTTCTCTGTCCAAGTCAACACCACTGATGCTTAGATGTGTAGAACACAATGTGCTTAATTTTCCCTTCTGTTACACACTTGATCTATTACAGCTTCATAACTTTCTGAAAACAATGAACACCATAAAAAGTTTGAATGTTTTAGTTGTCACCCATCACTCATTCTTCCCAGAAAGTTATAATGTTCTACCTACACATCTTAGTGGTGAAGTCAATAAAATTTGACAAATAATCCAAGTATTAATGTGTTTCTTAAGTTCATTTCTGCCATCCACAAAAAATCCAAAATAGAAGCATGCATTACATATCCTCCCACAGGTAGATTACTACGTATTGTAGCTTTTGCAGATTAATAATTCTACTTGCAGTGTTGCACCATTTCCTTATTTTAACCACTGCTTCTATTAACATAATCTAGTTTTCCTGACCTGATTCCACCTTTCATTAGTGGCATTCTCATTGTTTACCATCTAGTTGGGAAGCATTTTGAAATGGTTTCTAAATGCATAAAACTTGCTCTTTTAAGCACTGAGGACTAGCTGTTTTTTTTTAATATAACTGTAAAATAAAGCAATGGAGGAAACACTTATGCAGATGATGGATACTTAAATATTTGCTATTTCCCAGTTTAAACCATCAAATTAATAAAAAGAATTATAGGTGGTCTCTTGTCTGAATAGTAGTCTTCATAGCTAACTTTCTTTAATATAAATATTTGATCAATTCACAATTTACCTCCAGATCTAGAGAAATTGATAGTTATTCATCTATTTTGGTGTAAAACAGTTTCCTTGAATTTAGTAGAAATGATATAATCCTCAGATTATATGTTCAAGATCTTTATTTATCATCATCATCATTTAATGTCCGTATTCCATGCTAGCATGGGTGGGATGGTTTCACAAGAGCTGGCCAAGCCAAAGCCTGCACCAGACTTCTATGACTGTTTTGGCAGGATTTTTACAGCTAGATGCCCTTCCTAACACCAACCACTCAGCAGAGTGGACTTAATGCTTTTAAGTGGCACAAGCTCAGGCGAGGTGAGTAGTGCTTTTTACATGGCACATGCACAGGCGAAGTCAGTTTTGACAAGGTTTTTACAGCTGGACGCTCTTCCGAACACCAGCCACTTTGCAGTGTGGTTTGGGTGCTTTTAAGTGGCACCTGCACTGACAGGGTCACCAAGTACTTGCAAGACAAAAACTTTTGAGAGGGGAGGAGGTAATGATGAAAGGGTTATAATCAGACAGATACAGGTGTCTTGCTGTAGAGGAAGTACAAGGTTACCTGGCCAGAGAGAGAAAGATCAGGAATGAAGACAGACACAGGTGTGGTACTGCAAAGAAAATACTTGGTTACCCAAACTTTTAGTTTACGTTACCTCATCTTAAAATCTATTTGCATTGTTTAGCCTTTTAAATCTTTCAACATGATATATATATATATATATATATATATATATATATATATACATACACATATACATACAGAAGAGTCCAGAGTAATCCATAGGCAGGAGAGGTGCAGCTGGGGTGTAGAAAGGTAGAAAGTCCAGTCAAGAAGTTCATGGGTGATAAGAGGAGACCAGATCAACTGGTGCGACCACGTGAGCATGTGATATGTATAGGGAGAATTCACAAAAAAAAAACAGAAAACAAACAGATGTATTAGTATAATGCTCAGGAATTGAAAAAGTCTTTAACGTTTCGAGCCTACGCTCTTCCACAGAAAGAAACAAGGAAAGAAGCAGAGAAAAAAAATGTGTGTAGTGGTTAACGATTCACCATGATAGATCGCTAACCACTACACACATTTTTTTTTCTCTGCTTGTTTCTCTCCTTGTTTCTTTCTGTGGGAGAGAATAGACTCGAAACGTTAAAGACTTTTTCAATTCCCAAGCGTTATACTAATACATCTGTTTGGTTTCTACACCACCTGTCTTCGTCTTTTTTTTTTTTTTTGTGAATTCTCCCTATATATATATATCAAGGCATTTATTTATTAAACTTACTCAGTAACATAGAGCAAGCCTCTCATGATTTGAATTCTAAGGTCTGTAGACAGTATTGCCCAGTTTATAATGTAACTGCTTAATTTTTCTGTTGTAAACTTTTGTTACTTGTCATGATTATAATACTGATGATGATCATTGCTTTTGCAGGCAAGAAGGAAACAAGGCCGAATCAAGGACAAACCTAGAATTAAGAAAGGAATCAAAAAAGGAAAGAAATTAAAATAAAAGCTGTAGTGTAAAAGTAGTACAAATTTGGCCATTTGTAACAATACCATCCAGTTACTGGTAATATTCCAAGTCAAGGACAGACTTTTTTAGGCATTGCTGAAACAGTGACTTTCAGCTTTTTCTCCCACAAAGCCATCGTTTTTATTTCCTTCTCAGTTCTTTCCCTTACACATAAACACACACACACACATCCACACCCACATACACACACACACACCTTATCAAGAGTTGAGTGGAGTTGGGAGTGGTTATTGGGAAAGTTTGCAATCTTGCAACTATACACTTGGAATTAATCAATCATTTCAAACTCAAAATGTGTGAACAGGGAATGACAGTGTGAATGTGAGTAAAGCTCATTTATATGTACACGTGTCTATAATAATAATATTATGCACGTGTATAATTCTCTGTGTATGTATGCGAGTGTGTGTATAATGCTCTTGTATATTTTACATATATCTATTATACACACTTGGGGTGTATGTCTGTGTGTGTTTGTATCTAGATGTTTTTTGTTATTAAATGGAAAAGAATACATCAGCAGCAATCACATTCTACCATTCTTCTTTTGCTAAATAACTGTCTGTTCCTTACAATGTTTCTTTTTCTTATTTTGATAAGAAAAATAATAAAAGGGGCTAAAAAAATATAAAGATGTAAACTTTTTGTTGTTATTAATACTAAGTGGTGGCTGAAATTTCAAGAATGAGGGTTACTTTTTCTAGAAGTTTCTTAACCCTTTGATTTTTGTTTGTTTGTTTGTTTCATGTTTTTTAAATGTTTTCATTTATATTTTTGTTTCTTCAAATGTTATTTGTATGAATAAACAAATCATAGAAATATTTTATCTACTGCACTTATTTTTCTTTTTGTGTGTCTATATTATTTAGTAATTTCTGTTGACAAAATTATATTCAGGTAGTAAAAGTGTGGAAAATAGTAGCACACTGGGCTAAATGCCTTGCAGTGATGTGGCTTCAGCCTTCTAAATTTTTGAGGTGAAATCCTGCTGGAGTTCGCTTTGCTTTTCATTGTCTTGTTCTTGTTAAGGGTCTGAACAACCCTGATCAAACAGATCTACAATCAAAAGCATTCCAGCTATGATCATCCCATCTCAGTGATACTACATTTTCTAATTTGTCTTGTCCTTGCATAAGACAGTGTGGTACAGTCTGAGGGAAATTTGACTGCTATTCTTAGTGGATCGAGCTATGTAGAAGTTCCCTTGTTGGCTCATACAGCCATGTAGAAGTTTCCTTATTGACTTTTCAATCTGCTCTCCATCACCTGGTTGACAGAATAAATGCCAAGCCTGTTCTGTGATTGATTACTAACCTGATGCCAAAGTAAAAACATTATTGAACTATATTATGTTGTTGTTGTTTTTTTAACATCCGCTTTTCCATGCTAGCATTGGATCAGACGGAGTTTTGAGGTAGACTTTGTACAGCCAGATGCTATATTGTCAGACTTCACTCATGTTTGTTCAGACTTAATTTATATTATTAGTGTCCTTGCTTTTTGTTTGTAGTTTTAATATAATATAGGTATCCTACAAATAAATAATACATTTACCTAACAATTAGATTAAAAGTTTAGCTTTGCCATTTCATTGTTCTAAGTGCAATTCCACTGTGCAAACTTTAGGTAAGTGTCTTCTACTCTATCCTTAGATCAAGTGAAAACTGGTAGACAGAAATTCTACAGAAGCTTATTGGATGTACTGTGTATATTTTTGGTGGTATACTTAATCTGTCATCCAATTTAATATTGCGACTTTTCATGCTTATAGTAAAATCCTCTTTGTTGTAAGCATTTGAAGATCCCAGTTTGGAGATGATTTATTTTTGTGGTAAGCTGCTTCCTGCTGTTGCATGAGTCATGGTTTTTATCTCCCTTCCCTTCCCTTCACTAGTTTCAGAGATCCTGCTCTAACGAAGCCTTAAAAAGCAGCTCTGCTAACTTAAGCTAAAGCAAACTTATGTGTTGTTTTTTGTAATTTGAGCAGAATAATTTGTTGTCAGGCGTGTGATACCTCTCATAACATTAGAGAACAAGTCATCGGCAGATATAGTTTTACGAAAGTTACACACCACAAAACTCAAAGTAGGCTTGCAATGGAGTACTACTCCCTCATCTGTGATAGTGCTGCTGCTATTCACACATATAACCTGGACCACATCCAGAGAAAAAGCCACTCAACTGATTGGCATTAAATCACTAACAGACACATCACACACTCCATCCTATGTCCACAAGTGTGCTGTCTCCTGTCTCTGTTTTCTTTGCTGCTATAATGACTTTTGTTCTTTAGAGCTAAGCTGGTATTACACTCCTGATGCATTCATCTCACCACCTTATGTCATTGTTTTGCATCCAGCCCTCCAGTGATCTGTTTGGCAAGACAATAAATATACGAATAATCTATTACTCTTGATGAAATTATAAGCAATGCATTTATCCATGATGAATTTAACAGTCATGGTCATGTGTTTTACCCTACAATCAACTGTCTTAGCTGACTTGGTTACAACACCCAAAGTACCTTGGTTCTGGGATGACTTAACCATCAAGAAGGATATTCTAATGGTTAAACAGTATAGTGAAATTTGATGCAGTTTGCTCTGAAAAGATTCCACAATGTGTGTGTGTAATGCTTGATTTATAAGTGCATAACAGAGTTAAATACTAAGAAATAGGAAATGATTCTATTGTGATACAAGCATTATTATATCTCTATGCTTACCTTAATTTGTATCCGCACATGTCCCACACTGCTTCTGTGAC
Organism: Octopus bimaculoides; assembly: GCF_046866305.1. NCBI lineage: Eukaryota > Metazoa > Mollusca > Cephalopoda > Octopoda > Octopodidae > Octopus > Octopus bimaculoides. The sequence goes on along the minus strand of NC_142931.1, from coordinate 26,119,119 downwards.
ACAAATATCTATAAACTTTTCACAAAGTCTTACATTTTGTAACTGTTTCTAAATTAGGCAAAAGACCAGTAATTTTGAGAGGAGGGAACTTCTAATTAACCAACTTCAGTATGTGATGGGTACTTTATTTTATTGCCCCAGGAGGAATGAAAGGCAAAATTGACTTAGTAAGATTTGAGCGAGATCATTGCCAGTGCTGATGGGCTGGCTCCTGTGCAGGTGGCACGTAAAACACACCATTTCGAGCGTGGCCATCGCCAGTTCTGCCTGACTGGCCCTCGTGCTGGTGGCATGTAAAAAGCACCCACTACACTCTTGGAGTGGTTGGCATTAGGAAGGGCATCCAGCTGTAGAATCTCTGCCAAATCAGATTGGAGCCTGGTGTCGCCTCCTGGTCCACCAGTCCTCGGTCAAATCATCCAACCCATGCTAGCATGGAAAGCGGACGTTAAATGATGATGATGATGATGAACATAAAGAGCCACAACAAATGCTGCATGGCATTTTATCTAACTTAGAATTCAGCCAATCCACCCTCATTAATTGCATTTAATAACAAGGATTAATAATCATAGTTGATACTGCATTATGTCTATTTCTTGTTGATAAATTAAACACTCAAGCAGGTTTGGATCCTCACCATTTTTATTTATTTTACCACGTCACTCAAATGAGAAAGAATATGCCACTACACTTCCTATTTCTCTTAAAGACCTTAGGCTTCCTGCTTATGTAATGAAATAGTTATATTTAAGAGTGAGAGCTTTTTACAAATAGAGCCTTTAATCTTTTATAGTGCAGTCACAGAGCTGGTTTCCAATGAATTGAGTTTATAACTATTTTAATGCTCAATTAGAATGTCTTGAGAAAGGCAGAGGTATTTTGAATGACTTTTCCTTCTCTAATTTTTTTTTTTTTTTTTTTTGACATGGGAAAGTATTATTATAAAAAGGTTGGAGGAAAGTGCGAAGTTGTTAGCTTTTAAACTTCAGTACCATAAAAATCCCATCTGTGTTAACAGCTTTTCATTCTCTACAGTCAATAGCATAGATATTAGTAATAGTCTTTTCTTTTCTACTCTAGGCACAAGGCCCGAAATTTTGGGGAAGGGGGCCAGTTGATTAGATTGACCCCAGTATGCAACTGGTACTTAATTTATCGACCCCCAAAAGGAAAGGCAAAGTCAACCTTGGTGGAATTTGAACTCAGAACGTAAGACAGACGAAATACTGCTAAGCATTTCAGCCGGTGTGCTAACGTTTCTGCCAGCTCGCCGCCTTATGGATATTAGTAATATTATCATCACCATTGTATCAACATCCACTTTTCCATGCTTGCTTGAGTTGAAGAGTTTATTGAAGTAGCTTTTTGACTATCAGATGCCCTTTCCTTTCACCAACCTTCACCAGTTTCTAAGCAAGGTAATAAATGCTTGCAAAATGTTGGAGATAAATGATGCTGTGTATATGACAGTGACATTCATTTACAATTATCACAATGTCAACGCAAAGAGACATAGGCTGCGGCAAGTGAAAGCGAAATCGTGATGGCACCTGTACCAGTGGAGCACTAAGAACACCATCCGAGCGTGATCGTTGCCAGAGCAGCTGTCTGGCTTCCGTGCCAGTGGCACATAAATAGCACCGTTTGAGCGTGATCGTTACCAGCATTGCCTTCCTGGCACGTGAAAAGACATTCGAGCGAGGTCGTTGCCAGTGCTGTTGGACTGGCTCCTGTGCAGGTGGCATGTAAAATACACCATTTTGAGAATGGCCATTGCCAGTACCGCCTGACTGGCCTTTATGCTGGTGGCACGTAAAAGTACCCACTACACTCTCGGAGTGGTTCGCGTTAGGAAGGGCATTCAGCCCTAGAAAATCATGCCAAATTAGATTGGAGCTTGGTGTAGCTATCTGGTTCGCCAGTCCTCAGTCAAATCGTCCAACCCATGCTAGCATGGAAAGTGGACGTTAAATGATGATGATGTTGGTATTAGGGAAGGCATCCAGCCATAGAAACCATGCCAAATCAGATTGGAACCTGGTGCAACTCCCCAGCTTACCAGTTTTCATTCAAACCGTCTGTCAGCTTGGAAAACGGACATTTAATGATGATGATGGTATATATATACACATATATATATATATATATATGGATAGAAGACAGACATTAAACAATGATGATGATGTTTTTGTTGCTTTGGCACAAAAAGCATTGTGGAATCTTTTCCAAGCAAACTGCATCAGATTTCACTTTACTGTTTAACCATTAAAATATCCTTTTTGATGGTTGTTAAGTCATCCCAGAACCACGGTACCTTGGGTGTTGTAACCAGTTCATCTAAGACAGCAGTTGACAGTAGGGTAAAATTATTTTTTCTGAAATTCACTTCCATTCCTCCATGACCAGATCCAATTGGAACTTTTCTTAGCTGCTTCTGCCATTGCCTTAGCTGTTTTTCTTGACCCCAGAAATTGAGAGTCATTTCATGAGATCATAGGCATATCTGCCCACAAACCCTCATGTGCTCACTTCCATAGTGAGGATATTGGTTTGGAAGGCAGATTCTTTTAGTCTGATGGCTTAAACTGACATATTTTTCAGTCTTATGGATATGGGTTTCTTCCATTCTGCTTTCATGTGGCACAGTGAGTCCAATCAGAATCACTTGTTTGATGAAACTGAGGTGAGTGCAATGTCTGGATCTCATACTAATCTCGATGATGTTTGGGTGATTTTTTTTCTATTCTTGAAGGCTTTGCTGAGCACTCCTTGCCGTCCACTCCAACCAGTAGACCCTGCTTCCATGATCCAATTGATATAGCTGCTCCAGACCACAATTCTTTTAGGCATCAATATAATTACCAGCAGTGGAGGCGCAATGGCCCAGTGGTTAGGGTAGCGGACTCGTGGTCATAGGATCGCAGTTTCGATTCCCAGACTGGGCATTGTGAGTCTTTATTGAGCGAAAACACCTAAAAGCTCCACAAGGCTCCGGTAGGGGATGGTGGCGAACCCTGCTGTACTCTTCCACCACAACTTTCTCTCACTCTTTCTTCCTGTTTCTGTTGTACCTGTATTTCAAAGGGCCAACTTTGTCGCACTGTGTCACACTGAATATCCCCGAGAACTACGTGTCTGTGGAGTGCTCAGCCACTTGCACGTTAATTTCACGAGCAGGCTGTTCCGTTGATTGGATCAACTGAAACCCTCGACGTCGTAAGCGATGGAGTGCCAACAACAACAATAATTACCAGCAAATATTGATACACTTCTCAACCCACACACTCTTGATCCAGCAAAAATTCCAGAGTATGACAACTGCAGGGAAAAAGAGATGCACCAGCCTTAGGTTGGCACGAATTTCAGCTGAAGCAACACGAACGGAAGTGTTTTGCTCAAGGGCACAATGTACTACTTAGACCACAAATCGGATCCATGACCTTATGAACATGTGTTTAACTTCCATGTCTAACATTCTAATTATTCCAATCAACATCCTATACTCTGTAGCACACATCTCAAATATTCCATATCAGTAGCTTACTTAGGCACAAAACAGTTTTACTTTGTTGTAGTAAACTTGACTGAATCAACCTCATTATTTTACTTGTAATTATTTTATTACCAATGGAAAAATGAAAGTTAGAGTCAATCTTGATGAGAAACATTACCAGCAAAATTGATTTCTTCATTAGGTATAAAGCCAGTAATTTTGATGTGGAGAATGTTACTCAATTACATTAACCTCACAGCTTGATTTATACTTTATTTAATCAACCCAGGATGAATGAAAAGCAAGGTTGACCTTGTTAGGATTTGAACTCGGAATGTAAAGAGTTGGAAAAAATGCCACAAAACATTTTGTCCAACACTCTAATAATTTTGGCCTGTATAAGTTGAGTAAAACAAAAGATATTCATTTATTATAAGGCAACTTCTTAATGCCACCTAACATTTATATGACAGGTCAATAAACAAAATCACAACTAATGAAGCAGAATGGCTACAAGACTAGAATGCTGGACTTCTACTGAGCACATGATCATAAGCTTATATCTTATTACTACTACAGCTATTGTATAGTACTCCTAAGTGAGGAATATAACTCCACTCTAGTTTACCTAACAAAACAGGTCCTACGCCAATTTGGATAGTAAGTAAAAACGGTCCATTGGTAAAGACAATCGCTTGTCCGGGAAAACTTATTCATACAATCATGTAAAATGGATGTAATACCATAAGGGAAAAAATCCAAATGTGTATCACATGATTTAATCACTTACCAGTAAAACGTCCTAAACAGGAGAAATGTTTTGTGCCTTCTATTTACCAAAGTTATTCAGCCATTAAGAATGTAAACTCATCCTTATTTTATACAATTCAGATATATGAAATGACAAATTAATTTATATATATATATATATATATTCATTTTCCACTCTTTCTATTGTTGACTTAATTGTTTGTATTTTACTAAATGTTGTTTGAAACAAGAGAAATGAATTTCTTTCAGCTAGGAGAAGAGTATTTCAGCTGATTACATCATAAATTGATTATTCAGCAAGCGTGATAAGCGTGATGAGATGGAATTCTACAGTACAGCTTCGGTTTATGAAGCAGATATGGCTCATTGAACTTTACATTTCTAGCCAGCTCCTCTTTTTCAGTGGTGTCAGTCATGGTGTCATGTGAAAAATCACAATAGATAGAAGTATAGATTTACAAAGATTAACTGAAATATGTCTAAACGAGTTTTGACAGTTATAAAGAATAGCTTATACTTAGGTCAACTATCATTTAAATTATTATATAACATCATTACTTTGAAAGAAACCAACTATGCAGAAATTCATGATGGTGATTTTCCTTCTTTCCTCTTTTTTTTTTTTTGCTTTATTTTATCTTTTCCATATTTGCAAATTTAGTTTTACCATGCTATCAAAATAGAGATTGGGTAATTCCTCAACATTCAGTTATTTGCAGAAGTTACTGGAGCAATTGTTTATCAGTTCCAGACATGAACTTCTCAATGGTAGTGTGAATTTGGCACCTATTTACTGAACCCAGAAGAATAATGCTATTTGGTGAGTTAATCAATATTGATTGGCTAATATGTAGGAGTAGATGAAACTTCTGAAACTATTTAATACTATCTGGAATTATGTAGCATAGTGGCTAAAGTGTTTGGTTCATGATCCTAATCTCCTAAAGTTCCCAGATTGATCAATGTAGCCTTGGACAAGGCACTTCATCTCATGTTGCTCCAGTCTACTCAGCTGTAAATAAGAACCAACCAGGTGCTTACACAGCACTCTCCGTCCAGCTGTCACAGTCTGGACGTGTCACAGGGTCAAGTGTTAGGGGATCAAGAGAGTATCTATGTTTGCTTGTGACAACATAGACACCTAAAACAATTGCTGAAAGCACGGTACATGTTACCAAGCCATACTTGTTTGTAAGTGACGGCTGACTGTGCATTTTATTTTTAATAAAGTCATTATTCTTCCTTTTTACTTCACATCAGTTTGACTATCCATTGCTAAATCTTGACAAATACCATATTTGATGGCATATAAGATCAAAAATTTTTCCCCAAAAAATGTTTAAAAAAAACCCACACCAAGTGTGAAGTTGGGCCTCCGATAAGCATTTATGCACTCAAAACTATTATCCCTTGAATATATGCTGTTAAAAATGGAGTTCAGCTAACTTGTCCATACATCCTTTATGCCATCAAATATAGTACTTCAAACTTAAAGCATTTCTTAGTTTCCAGTGAATAACTTGCACTGAACTGAATGACTGAAACCTCTGTTGGTAATATGAGAAAACTGAAAGTACTATCTCTGTCTTAAAATTTGCTACCAAATGGCATGTCTAATTTTGATTTTCTATGCAGTTTTATCGGTTGTAACATTTAACTTCCAGTTTTTATTACCCTTAATAGAGATAATTGTCTTCTTTCCTCATTACAACCTATAAGTGACCTATATTTAACCCACTACATGTGACGCTCATACTTCTTTGTTTTATAGTATTCTAATGTTAAGGATGCATTGGGGAAAAAAGAACTGTTCAATAACCTCTGATCAATAGTGAATTGATTCCTTAAATTGTGTATTCTTTTTTATTTTTGTCTTTGTTTTATCTCTAAAATATCTAAATTTCTGAAATAGGAAATTTTTACTTTGCTTTCTTTGATGTAATTGATTTTTTTTCTTTTAAGTTCTGTTTCTCTTGGAGCTACATTTTCATGTGATTGTTAGTTCTTTAGTTCATTTAGTTATCATAGCTAAGGCCATGCTAGAGCATCCTCTTCTGAAAATATTCATTTTAATAATATTATAAATATTTTGTTTTATATGATGAATATATTATTCTATAATTTTTGTCAAATACTGTCTATTTTTCATCAATTTTATCACTGGTTTGTTTTCTTTTCTTTTCTTTTCTTTTTGTTCATTCGACAAGGAAATATCAGAAAATGCTTTATAGACAATGGCGGCTTATAGATAAAATTAGTGGGGGCGGGGGGTGTTGTGCTGCTGCTTCAGAAAATTTTTAGCTATTGCTTTAATATTGTGGAAACAAATATATAAAAAGAAAATTTGAACATAAACTTGATCGGTTCACGTTTTAACCACTGCCAGATAGTGTGTTTAATTTGTTCACTTAACACCGCCGGGAAATTCCCCCTTGCTTTTCAAAAAAAAAACCTAAATCACAAAATAAGGAGGGAAAATCTGCCCTATTTTTCAAATCCTGGCAGAAACACTGAAGCTGGAAAGCAGGTTAATACTCTAATTCTACACTTTATCACATTCAAGAATATAAACACGTTTTTAAGCACAACACATGCAGAGTCAAAGAGAAACACTACCTTTCACCAGCACTACGTGAACTATAGTGCTGTCTCTCCCTAGGGTGAAGCTTCCTATCTTGGACATGTGAGCATATGCACAACAGCCAAACGGGACGTCGCTGGAACTGTGAAGCACACAGTTCTATACAAGGATTTTTGTACTTTTTCATAGGGGATGGCTACTGGCATTAAGCTTAAGGATTATATAATGCACAAGTATAAAGAAAGAATTTAAGGAAAAAAAGGACTCATTATATTGAATGTTATCGATAATATCAAGTAGGGGGTGCTGGAGTTCTGCAGTGCCTATATACAAGCCGCCACTGCTTATAGATCACAAAAAGGTGTTGAAATCATTTAACTTGTTTCTGTTTTCTGATATGTATCAGTGGTATAGATCTAAATTAGAATAAAGATATCAATAATGTTGAAAGATTTAAGGATTACAACTATTACTTGAAGCTGACTGTTATCACAAGACATGTTGATGTAAAATATTTATTGGTGATGATCTAAATTATGTACATTTAATAACAATTTAAAAAATATAGATATATATGGCTATGTAGTCAAGAAGCTTACTTTGTAACTACAGTGTTTTGGTTTCAATCCCTTTGCACTGTACCTAGCATAAGCATCTTCTACTATAGCCCAGGGTCAATCAATAACTTGTGAGAGGGAAACTGTCTTTCACCTTCAACAATAGAGAGCAATCACCATATTTTCTTCCATACCTGCTAACCCTGACGAGCACAATGTTACATAATCAGGCTCTTACCTAACATCCCATTGAACCCCTAGTGTGAAACCGATTGGTAACATCAGCTGAAAAGGATATGTGACACTGTACGCTTCGATTTGTGTGTTTGTGTGTGTGTGTGTGTATTTGTCCTCCACCACCACTTAACAACTGGTGTTGATTAGTTTGCATCCTCATAACTTAGTAGTTGGGCAAGAGATACTGATAGAATAAGTACCAGACTTAGGAATAAGTGTTAGAATCGATTTGTTTTGCTAAACCCTTTAAAAGTAGTGCTCCAGCATGACCACAGTCCAGTGACTGAAACAATTAAAAGATAAAGACAATAAGAATCCTATTTCTTTTAAACAGACACTGTACATCCAGGACTACATTGTCTAATGTGTCCTTTCCCATTTTTTATTGAAACAATCAAGCATGGATTAAGGGTTTAACAAGTAATAATGTTAATAGAATTCTGAAAGAAGTCAAGACAGAAGCTGTCAGTATTGTAAATCAACAATATATTTTATTGTTTATTAAAAGACAGATCATATCAGACATGCGTCCTGGTGGAATACAACAAGAAAAAGAAGGAATGTTCTTTTCATAATGTCATAATGTGAGAGAGAACAATAGTTCAGTTCCATGAAACAATTTAACTTTTACATGGAAGAAAAGACACGTTAGCTGAAATACAATTGATGCATATTCAATATGGACATTTTCATACTGTATAATCAAAAGAATCTATCACTCACTCTGTCTCTCTCCTTCACACACAACCACCCCTCTCTCTCTCTCTCTTCAATAGATTATGAAACAGTTGTATTTCAGAATACAGGCAGAAGTTGAGGTTGTTGCAGGTTTTTTTGTTGTTTTGTTTTGTCTTGTTTTCAGTGAAAAAGAGTTGTGTATTGTTTCCAAGCTGTGAGAAGTTAAGTTAAAAATAGTTGCAAGTGTATGCAAAGAAAGAAAGAAAAATAAGTTCACTATACCTAAACATAATTGTGACTAATTTTTTTGCATGGCCCAACAGAGATTAAACTGGTGAAGGAGTGTGTGTTCTAGTGGGATCTTAGCTGGTCAATCAAGGCAATGATAGAAAGTAAGAGAGAATGAGCAACAGAGAGAGAGAGAGAGAGAGAGCAACAACAGAGAGTGAGAATGAGTAATAGAGAGGGTGAGTAACAGAGAGGGTGAGTAACAGAGAGAAGGAACAACATTAGAGAGAGAGTGTGAGTAACAGAGAGAGAGTAAGAAACAATGTGTATGCATGTTCTATTAACACAGGTTAATGAAGTAACTACTAGCTAAGGCAACTGGTATTTCTCTGATCAGGTCTGAGAAATGGGCTTTGTTAAATAACTAATGGTAAGCTCTAGGGCAGAGGTATCAAATTCATTTTAGTTCACGGCGCACGAGTGGCTGTGTGGTAAGTAGCTTGCTCACCAACCACATGGTTCTGGGTGGCACCTTGGGCAAGTGTCTTCTACTATAGCCTCGAGCCGACCAAAGCCTTGTGAGTGGATTTGGTAGACGGAAACTGAAAGAAGCCCGTCGTATATATGTATATATATATATATGTATATGTATGTGTGTGTATATGTTTGTGTGTCTGTGTTTGTCCCCCCAACATCGCTTGACAACCGATGGTGGTGTGTTTATGTCCCCGTAAGAGACCGATAGAATAAGTACTAGGCTTTCAAAAAGAATAAGTCCTGGGGTCGATTTGCTCGACTAAAGGCGGTACTCCAGCATGGCCGCAGTCAAATGACTGAAACAAGTAAAAGAGTAAAGAGTAAAGAGAGTAGGGTCACATATCAACCCAATTTGATCTCAAGCGGGGCAGATCAGTAAAATCGTGGCATAAGAACCTATGAATAGCAATTTCAAAATTTTCCTTTTGTTTTAGTGTAAAAAAAAAGTACATTCTGAAAATGTTCATATTTAAAGAACAATTGTTTTTTTGCAAAACATTGAACAAGTGAAAGTGGGAACTGTTAAAGAAGACACATCCAGTGATGCGTAAAAGGCACCCATATTGGTTGCATGTAAAAGGCACTCATGCCAGTGACATGTAAAAGGTACCCATACTGGTGGCATGTAAAAGGCACCCGTAAAAGGCACTTGTGCCAGGGACGTATAGAAGGCACTCATGCTGGTGACATGCAAAAGGCACTCATGCCAGGGACATGTAAAAGGTACCCATGCTGCTGATGTGTAAAAGGCACCCGTAAAAGGCACCCGTAAAAAGCACCTGTAAAAGGCATTTATGCCAGTGACACATAAAAGGCACCTGGTACACTCTGTGGAGTTGTTAGCATTAGGAAGGGCATCTAGCCGTAAGAACCAAGCCCAAACAGACTGGAACCTGGTACAGCTCTCCAGCGTATCAGCTCCAGTCAAATTGTCAAACTCATGCCAGCATGGAAAACAGGTGCTAAATGATGATGATGATGATGATAATGGTGTATCCTTCAAAAGTTAAGGGCCTGGTGACAATGTCACACATCAGTATTTTCTACCAGTTTGCAACATATATGATAATGTATTAGCAAAATCTTCTTGATCCATCTTCCGTTTGGCAAAGCCCTTAAATTCTGACATCACTATGAAAATAAGCTATTAGTTCTGAAACAAGCTGTACTTAAAGGAGCAAGTAGTGCCATCAATTTCACCTAAACTATAGACATCCAGTAACAGTCATCTTAGCATCTCATCTTTTAGTGGAGTTGGTGGGATTTCCTCTTCAATGTTTCTAACATGATATCATTGGGAAAAGATCAGTCATATCCATTAATAAGCTCTCCATGGCTTGAAAGGTTAAATCTCTTATTAAAAGTCTATTCCAAATCACTTCCTTTCTTTCCCTTTCCAACTGAAATGTGATTTAGTTGCCTCTCTCTCTCTCTCTCTCTCTCTCTCTGTCTATCTATCTTCCTCTCCTTCTCGCCAATATTTGGTTGTTTTTTTTTATATATTTTTATGAATTTGAATTATTTCCATTGCAATGTATTTGATTTTGCATGTTAGGAAATTGGAATGAAATTTCAGCAGTTGTAGTAGTAGTAGTAGTAGTCATCATGGTGGTGGTGGTGGTGGTGGTGGTGGCGGTGGCGGTGGCGGCGGTGGTGGTGGTGGTGGTGGCGGCGGCGGTGGCGGTGGTGGCGGCGGTGTTGGGGTGGTGGTGGTTGTGGTTATTGTTGCTTCTATTACTGTTGCTACTGTTGTTGTTACTGAATTGTGCCAATGAGCTAGGTTCAAGTTGACATTGACACAGGAGTAATGAACTGAGAAATACAAATGTTTAAAAAAGCAACAATTATTGAAAAATACATCAAATCTTGAGAAATTATAATGGCTGTGTGGATAAGGTGATAGTTATATTGTTAGAGTTTGTATCCCATCACTGGTATTATGTTGACTTTTAGGCAAAGAACTAGACTTGACAAAGACAGAACAGCTAAGAATTGAAATATGTTTTGATGGGGGTGGGTAACAATCTGAAGATTGATAAGTAATTTAAGGGAAGATTATAATGAAGAGATTGATTCTCATAAGAGTAATATTTCCTTTGATTAAGTTTAAGCTGCCTTTTATATGGTTGTAAGGATGGTTAGTCCACATTACTCTGTAAGAAGCATAGGGTCAATTTCCCAGTTTCTCTGGCATATATATTCCTCCCTGGATGGGATGCTAGTTCATTGCAGGATTACTCATTATCACCAGCTGAGTGGACTGGAGCAATGTGAAATGAAGTGTTTTGCTCAAGAACACAATGCATTGCCTGTTCCAGGAATTGAAATCACAATCTTACGATCATGAGTCCAGCACCCTAACCACTAAGCCATATGCCTCCATATAATTGTAAGAATGAATTCTGGTAATTTCTTCTTCTTAATTCTTTTAACTCCATGTGGAGTTTAGGGCACCGAGAGATCTCCATCTGCCTTGGTCTTCGGCAATAGTTTGCAGTGGTCCCCTGGTGTAGCTGCCTGCCAGTGCTTCAGTTTCTGTAGACCCATTCTATGTTGTTTTTGATTTTCCATGCTTATACTTCTCTTGGGGTGTCCATCAGAGGGCTTGCCTTGTAATGATGAAAACAGATTTCTCTTGGGTTGTCCCATCCATTCAGCCCTATTTCTCATTGTGAAAGATGTATTAGTGGAGCAGACATAGTTGGAAATGAAAACAGTATGAAAGGATGCTTGTGAAGAGATTTTGAAGAAGAGAACCAAACAGCAGAGACTTTACAGAGGATAGCCCTCTGCGAAAAGAAGAAAACTAAACTTATCAATTTGTGAACCTGGATAAGCAAAGAAGAGAAACAGGGTCTAATAATTTACCTGGTATTCATTTTATAACTTGTGATAGGCATTCAAACCATGTACAGGGATCTTGTCAACAAGATGAGAGTTAACAATAAGTTCAGCAAGGAAGTTCAGTCTGTTCCTGTTTATTATAGGCTATCTAGGCACTAAATAAGAAGTTTAAGACTAGCTGTCCTTAGGAACTTTTGTATGATACTGATGTTCTCATAGCTAGTTCTCATAGCTGACTCTATCCAAGAATTCAAAAGAAGATTCCAAATGTAGAAGCAAACACTAGAATGAAGATATCTAAATGATTTAGCATTTAAACCAGCCACAACCTGCTCAAATATCCTATCTGTTTTATGTTCAAACCAGCCAGATCTAGCCTCTTACATCTGCTTTATGATGTCATTCTAAGAATAATCACATCACTGAAATCTTGAAGTTATGAGACAATATATGACAAATTCAAATTAATGTGAATAAATAAGCATCGCATTTGACAGAGTAATCTGAATACTAAAGGATTAAAGTAGCCCTAGTAAAGACAAAAATTTTAGGTAACAGGAAAGAAGACACCATCTGGAAGTGCTCAAGCTAAAGAAGCAGAAAAGATAAGAATTTTCTCCTGCATTCTCAATGTTAATTATGAGTACACAAGAGATGATGTGTGATTACAGGCAAGCTGACAGAGAAGGACTTTGTATGTTGTAGATGTTTAGAAGTATTTAGCAGTAAGAGCATTCATGAAATAAATTCTTTCAAATGCTTAGAGGCCTCCATAGATGTAGCTTATGTAATTGGCAATGGAAGTAGATGTTCTGAAATCATAGTAGCCAGAGGAAGAGTGGGAAGATAAAGCGTGGATATCGCATGTTAGCAAAACATGGTTGTTGAATGCAAAGGATATATACAATAGATGAAAAGAAATGACATGAGCTAGATGTGTAATATCAGCGTATTTGAACAACAGAGTATAAATGAGTTGATAGAATGACTGGGTATAAGAGGAATTAGGTGAGGTGTGCTAGAAGGCTCAGATAGAACAGACATGTGGATGAGTATGGAGGGTAGCAGCTGGATAAAGAAGGGGTCGAGCAATCCAAATGGAAAGAATAAAACATGAGACATGGTGAAAGCTAACCTAAGGAGATTGAGCTTCACAAAGGAGATTACAAAAGATTGCAACAACTCCACTGGAGAAAATGTGTCCAATTCATGGAAACATTGAAAAACGGATATGAAACATATCTACTGTTGCAGATGATGATGATAGTGATGATGATGGTAGGTGGTGGTGGTGGTGTTGACAATGATAGCAAAGTTAATGGTAATGGGGATGATGATAGTAAGGATGGTAGTGTGATGATGATGATGATGATGATTATGATGACGATGACGATGACGACGATGATGACAACGACAAAGAGGGGGAGGGAGGAAAAGAAGGAAGATGATGATGGTGATGGTGATGATGATGATGATGATGATGATGATGATGATGATGACGACGACGACGACGACGATGATGATGGTGATGGTGGTGGTGGTGGTGGTGGTGGTTGTGGTGGTGGTGATGATGATGATGATGAGGAGGAGGAGGAGGAGGAGGAGGAGAAGGAGGGAAGGCAGATTATCCTGAGTAGTGTTGCATTTGGTACTTTAAAAAATCAACTTCCTCTAGTATTTTTTACAGTCTGTTCAATCACAATAAATAATTAAAGTTAGACAAGATCTTTTAACCACTGAACCAGAATTTATTTCTTTATTAATGGACAGAATTTTATTTTTACAATCAATAAAAGCACAAATAAAGAGTGTTAGACAATTACAAAGATAATGGTTTTAGTCCAACCATTTTTTCAGAACAACTGCTTTTGAAAGAAATTTTTTTTAAATAACTTGAATAGAGGAAAATAACAGATAGTAAGAATAAAATGTTATTTAAGGAAAAAGTTCAAGAAATTTATTTCAGAAAATAGAAGGAATTAAAATGAGAATGAATCAAGATTAAAAAAATTTAGTGGGGATTTGTATATCATCCAATCTTTTAATCATAATTTGGTCACATCTGTTTAGTTGTGATTATAGTTATTTCAATTCTAATTTGCATCACCAGATGAAAATTTTTTTATTGATCAGCAATTGGACATACAATGTTTGTGTAAAATTCATTTTGTATTATAATAAATTACTCGTTTATCATTCACTTGTTTTGGTCATTGGACAGCAACCATGCTGGGGGCACTGCCTTGAAGACTTTTAGTCAAACAAATCAACCACAGTACTTATTTCTAAATCTGGTACTTATTCTATCATTCTCTTTTGTTAAACCACTAAGTCATAAGGATGTAAACAAACTAACACTTGTTGTCAAATTGTGTCGCTGGGAGACAAACACTGACACATACACACACACACATATATATATACACACATATATATATACATACAATGGGTTTCTACACAGTTTTCGCCTAACAAATTCACAAGGCATTGATAAACCAGGGACTATAGTAAAAGACACTTGTCCAAGGTGCCATGAAGTAGGACTGAACCTGAAACAGCATAGTTGCAAAGCTAGCTTCTTAACCACATAGCCATGCCTACACCAATTGTTTTTAGATTTTTTTTTTCCATGGTAGACACTTGGATCATTCTGTCATATATTTCTATTCTTTGCAATGGTTCAATCACTTTGTAAAAGAAGTAACCACGAGAAATAATTTTTAAAAATCTTGATATTTATTATTTGTGAAGTCATTGACTGATTGAGACATAGGTTTTAAGCAAATCCCTCCCAGTCAGAATGTCAGATATATTCCTTAGAACTTCAATCCAACCATTATCCAAAATGTTTGTGCATCATCCTTATTGCCATTTTCTTGATTATTTTCAATTCAGTTTGATAATGATTCGTTTACAGTTCCCAATACCATAGTTTAGATAGAGTGACAGGCTAGGAAATATTGAAATATTAGTATGTTCAAAGGAAGAAATTTATTGCATTGTTTTTTTTTATAGCAAACAAAGCTTTTAAGATGTTATGGTGATGAGAGTGACATGTTGAGCCCACTTAATTCAATCATGTATTTATTTTTTTAAAGTATACCTAGGAAATGAAGCAAAGTAGTATCACCTTTTTTTATTCATTATATCTTGGTATTACTTACATTTTGTGTATGGAGCAATGATAGCAACAATATCCATCACAAGAACCAAAGAAGTGATATTTGTTTTTTTAATGATTAAATAGATTTTCATTTATCAGACATGTTGTAAGTAATAGTGTTCTGTCACTGACTATAGGTTCACTGCATTTCCAGTGGTGAGAGTGATAAAAGAGTGTCTGTACAAATAGGGCAGAATAAATAACACAAAGTATTTCTACTTGATGCATCAGTTTATCAGCAATTTTCTTATTAATGTGCATTATATACGTACATATACATATATATCTATCTCTATACATATATATTTATCTCTATTTCTGAAAACCAGTGGATGTATTCCATTGAAATTAGGTAAATAATCCTTCGTACAGACGGTCAGTAGCGACGCCTGCTGGGTTCGGCTGCTCTACATTGATAAGGGGCAATACCCCGAAACTAGTCTGTAGATACCAGACCAGCAAGGGGAAGCGGCTGACCTCCCCTGTTCGAAGGTTATAATGGACACAGGTTCGCGTGTCACATAGCTAGCTAGAGGCAATGGCCTCTTGGAGCTAATCAACAGCAGCATTCGTCCTATTTTTTGGACTGCCATGTTGGCTTGGCAATAACTATTAATATCCAGTACCGCTGCCATAGTCTCCTTTAGAGAGACTTAGAAATATTAATATTACATATATATATATATTTATATATACAGGGTGTGGTGAATAAACTGTTATCTAAATCATGCGAAAATGAAAATAACACTGTCATCTCATTTTAACAGATATATTTACTAAAATTACATAAAAACATCTTGAAATACTAAAGAGTAAATTTATTAAATAAAATCACCATTGGCTTCAACCACGGCCTCCAGGCAACTTTGGAATCTCCTGTAACTCTTCTAGATGGTCTCCTTGTTTAAGTTGGTGAATGCTGCCATAATCCTTGCCTTCAGTTCATCTTTGGTGTTACAAGGAGTTTTGTTGGTCTCTCGCTCAACTGCACCCCACACATAATAATCAACAGGGCTGCAGTCTGGGGAGAGAGATGGCCAGATGTTAGGGGTGATGTGGTCACAGAAATTGTCTGACAGCCATGACTGGGTTCTCCTGCTTATGTGGCATGGTACAGAGTGCTGTTGCTTGACATATGGCCTTCCAGCAGCCATCCTCTTGACCTAGGGCACTCCTCCAGGCACTTGATGTAGATCTCCATGTCGAGTCTGAGGCCATGTGGAAAGGTGAATTTAGACATAACGTCGCCATCACTAGTGATCACTCCAAACAGCATGATGTTGACTGGATGTTTGATTTTTATCACTCTCGGTACATATCCTCAGATTACACTGTCCTCAGATTGATTCCCAAACATTCTGAAATGTTCATATTGGAGCTTCTGGCAAAAATGCCAGGCAATACAGCATGTTATTTTCAAATTTCTGGCAGAGTGAATTGCATTATGGTACTGACCCTACTATACTGTGTAGTTGACAAAATCAAAAACAAACAGTGCATATATGCGAAACTACAAATATAAAATGGTGTCTATTTACCCATCGCACCCCTGTATGTATATATATATATATATATATATATATATATCATCATCATCATCATCATCGTTTAACGTCCGCTTTCCAGGCTAGCATGGGTTGGACGATTTGACTGAGGACTGGTGAAACCGGATGGCAACACCAGGCTCCAATCTAAATTTGGCAGAGTTTACTTACATACATATATATATATATATACATACACACACACACACACACACACACACACACATGCATATACATACATAGGCAGGTAGGCAGGCAGGCAGTCATGTATGTATGCAATCTATCAATCTATCCTCCTCCTCCTCCTCCTCCTCCTCCTCCTCCTCATCATCATCATCATCATTTAACGTCTCTTTTTCCATGCTGGCATGAGTTGAATGGTTTTGACATGAACTAATAAGCAAGAGGGCTGCACTAAGAGCTTCATTTCCCACTTTGGCATGGTTTTTACAGCTGGATATACAAACAGAATAGAACTCTAAACATGAGTATATATTTATTTTATTTTTGATTGACAGAAGTACAGAGTAACTCAAAGGCCAAAAATATGTCATCATCATTTAATACCTGCTTTCCATACTGTTTTCATCAACCAAATTTCATTCATAAGACATTGATCAACCCAAGGCTATGATAGAAGATATCTATCTATTTAGTACACAATGGGATCAAACCCAAAATACTTGATTGTAAATGAGCTTCTTAACCTTGTGGTCATACTTAAGCTAGCTTGTTTGAATTAACCCTTTTGATACAAAATTTCTATTAGAATACGCTACCTTTGTTTCAGTGAATTTTGATAAGAAAGAATAATTTAGTAAAATGACATGTCACTGTTAAGCTGGTGTTTGAGACATAAATTACCATAAAGTTTTTATGGAAGGTTTTAATTTGTATCACTTTAAAATTGGTAGATTGTATTACAGAACCAACGATAATCTCAGGCAGGTTGGTATCAAAAGGGTGTCTGATATATTGATTAAATCAGTTTTTTGTTCTTTTTTTTTTAAAAGATCTAAATATAAGGCTAAATGCATGTTACAGAGATTTTGAATAGCAATGGCCTGGATATTGGGCTGTTAAGGCCACCATAAGTTACACTAATTTCTAGAGATATGATGTTTCCTGCTTATTTCCATTACATCCTATCCACTGCAAAAATTTTAAATCACTTATTTCCTATGCCCCATAGACCATTGTGGTGTAATTTTGATGCTAGTATTTGTCAGTTTATGATATTAAGCAGTCTAGAAAATATTCCAAAAGTAATTTGAGGTTTGCATCGGAAGTTATATTTGCATTAGCTTATTTAGAAGTTAGAGAATAGGGTGGATAGTCAAATGACCTTTGCTGAAACCACACTGGTTTACTTAGTTAAAAAATAATAATTTGGCAAGCCATAATTTTCGGTAGAATTTTTTTTTTTTTAAATAGCAGTATTAATGTTAATTGGATGGCATCAGATGATAATTGTATGATAATTGTTGAAATCATGATCATCACCACATTTGAATATAAGAGTAGCTCATAGATATTTAATTTAACTTATAGATTTTAATTTAGCTTATAGATATTTAATACTCAACTCTTTCGATTTATTGAAAGAGTGATCAAAGGATTGAATTATGAAATGTAAGATATACTTGATTAGGATCAACAACATAACTATGTTATTATATACTGTGGAGGTTTTAGGTTTCAAATAGAAGTAATGGCTTACATATCAATTGCAGCTAACAACATCATTAAGATGTTATTTACAGTATTCCTTTTAACTATTGGTTAAAATACATTGAAAATTATAGAACATTCTCATTGAGAAGTCTCCCATGCTTGTATAGAAATTAACTGAACACAACCACATCTTCCCATTTAGGAAGAACACATCAAAATAACAATAGAGTACACCCTTCCTATTTAGAACTTCATTCATAATGTACTTGTCTTTTTTAAAATATTTTTTGTCTTTTTGTCAGGCAAGTAGTCGTTGCCAACAATCCTTTGTAGGGCCTCCAAGATTGATGTAAGGGTGTGAAGAAAATATTCTTGAAGCAGGAACCTAGCCTACAATACTTGAATTAGAGTAGACTCTGCAAAAGTCACTGGAGTGGAAGGGGAGACAGGTGATTGATCTTTGATGTTGTGACAATATTCTTTTCTACTCTAGGCACAAGACCCCAAATTTTGGGGGAGGGGGCCAGTCGATTAAATCAACCCTAGTACGCAACTGGTACTTAATTTATCAACCCTGAAAGGATGAAAGGCAAAGTCAACCTTGGCGGAATTTGAACTCAGAACATAAAGACAGACAAAATACTGCTAAGCATTTTGCCC
Source organism: Octopus bimaculoides (assembly GCF_046866305.1). NCBI lineage: Eukaryota > Metazoa > Mollusca > Cephalopoda > Octopoda > Octopodidae > Octopus > Octopus bimaculoides. Next base: position 26,100,149 of record NC_142931.1, on the reverse strand, counting down.
GGCATGCTAATGTTTCTGCCAATTCACCTTGTGACAGTATTAGAACCATTAGCATGCTGGGCAAAATGCTTAGTGGCTTTTCATCTGACTTTACTTTCTGAGATCAAATGCTGCTGAGATCGACTTTGTCTTTCCTCCTTCCAGAGTCGATAAAATAAGAACCTGTTAAGCACTGGGGTTGATGTAATTGATTTAACCCCTCCTTCAAAATTACTAACCTTGTGCCAAAATTTGAAACCATTATTATTATTAAGATGGTGAGCTGGCAGAATTGTTTGCATGCTGGACAAAATGCTTTGTTGCATTTCACCCATCTTTATGTTGTGTGTTCAAATTCTACTGAGATTGATTTTGCCTTTCATCCTTTTTTTTTTTTTTTTCATGCAAAAACTAATACAAATTTCAAACAGGGTATAACTGGGAAAAGAGCCCAGAAAAATGGGTACAAAATGGGTGTGGGAGAAAAGCTGCCAACAGGTGGCTACACAAAATTCAACTCTATATTTTAAAGAGTATCTTCTACTATAGCCTCGAGTCGACTAAAGCCTCATGAGTGAATTTGGTAGATGGAAACTGAAAGAAGCCCATCATATATATATGTGAGTGTGTGTGTGTTTGTGTCTGTGCTTATCCCCCACTACCATTTCTTGACAACAGATATTAATGTGTTTGCGTCCCTGTAACTTAGCTGTTTGGCAGAATAGACTGATAGAATTAACACCAGGCTTATAGGGAATAAGTGTAGGGGTCGATTTCTTTGACTAAAGGGTGGTGCTCCAGCATGACCACTGTCAAATGACTGAAACAAGTAAGAGAATAAAAGAATACCAGAAGAACATTCTGTACCACTAAACCAAGAAGGTTCTTTGAATATTTAGGATGTATTTTAAGGCTAAATAGTAATTCTGTTTACATTTGTGTAACTGAGATATTTTGGTTGGATTATATAGTTATCAGTTTTACACTTCTTTCTATATTCTGTAACTGTCGCAATATAGAAACATTTCTCATGGAACCAGCACACAATTTACAGATGCTTACATTTTTTACATTTACCATGAATTTTTCACGGGTTCAGCTAGTAGTAGTAGTAGTAGTAGTAGTTCTGTTGTTGTTGTTGTTGTTGTTTGGCAGAATCATTAGAACATTAAAAAAAAAATTTTTAGTATTTTTTTTCTGGTTCTTTACAGTCTGGATTCAAATCTCACCAACTTAACTTTACTTTTGATAAAAAAAGAAAAAAAAGTTCCTGTCAAGTATCAGGATTGATGTAATCAACTAATCCTCTTCTGCTGAAATTGTTGGCTAGAACAAGAACAACGCCAGAAATTTGTGGGAAGGAACAGCTTATTATTCCAACCTCAGTACTTGGCAGTGGTTCCTAACATAAAGCACAAAGTCTCAAATTTGGTATGAAGGGAAAAATTGATTGTATCAACAGAGGATTCAATTAGTGTTTCATTTTATTGACCCTGAAAGAATAAAAGCAAGGCTTTGGAAGGATTTGAATTCAGAATGGAAAGAAACAAAGCATTTTCCATCTAACCAATTTAGCAATATTGATTTGTCATATTTAATAACAGGAAGTTCTAAATAATAACTACTTGAAATAGTATAGTAATTCTAATAATACTGGCGACTAGCATTGATAGATAAAATAATGATTCCTATAAGTAATTTCAATAGCTATCATTATATATTTGAATCATATAATGATATATTGAGATATAATAATGATATATTCTGAAGTTAGTGACACCAAAATGGCTGACAAAATGTAAAAAGCAAAAATGATCCGCCTACATATTTTTTCATAGTTACAGCTTAATATTTAGATTATTAGACAAAACACAGATATTATTTTGAGATTATAGTCTTCAACACAGTTGGAGATAGCTGTTGTATGCTCCATGATTTAAGCTTCTAATTCCTTCATTGCATGAGCAATCAGAAAGAATTATAGTACTGTAAGTGATATAAGGACACGTACACAGCAAGAAACAGATTGAACAGAATGTAAAATAAAGTAATTGAACAATAATAATCATCTTTTAATATATACTCTTCCATGCTTGCATGGGTCAAACAGAACTTTGTTGAGGCAGATTTTCTACAGCTGGATGTAAAATGTACAGTTCTTTTATTCACAGGATCAGCAACAAAAGTACTCTTTCCAGTGAGAGAGAAATATCATTTAATATATGCAGAATTTAAATTTGAGCTACCATTAGTTTCATGCCTCTAAAAATATAATAATCAAACCAGCTTATAAAGCATGCTGTATATTTCCAAGCAATTATATTGCTTGGAAGTACATGGCATTAATAATCCTTTCTACTATAAGCACAAGGCCTGAAATTTTGGGTAGGAGGCTAGTCAATTATATTGACCCCAGTGCTCAACTGGTACTTATTTTATCAACCCCAAAATGAAGAAAGGCAATGACCTCTGTGGAAATTGAACCCAAGATGTGAAAATGGATGGAATGCCTCTTAGCATTTTGTGCAGCATGCTAATTATTCTACCATTTCACTGCCTATATACATGGCATTAATAACAATGATAATAATAATATGTAAAGGTGGTGAGCTGGCAGAAATGTTAACACACTGGGCAAAATGCTTAGTGGTATTCCGTCTGTCTTTACATTCTGAGTTCAAATTCCGCCGAGGCTGATTTTGCCTTTCATCCTTTCAGGGTCAATAAATTAAGCACCAGTTGTATACAGGGGTCAATCTAATCAACTGGCTCCCAGCCCCAAAATTTCAGGCCTTGTGCCTAGAGTAGAAGAGAATAATAATATGTAATATTGTCACAAGATCTGAAGATCAGTTACATTTGACTTCAGTACTTGACTGGTTCTATATTAACAGCAGTGTAAGAATTGAGGATAAAGTCATTTGAATTCAATAAGTAAACAGACGTAACTGAACTGAGTATGATATTAAACCAATGCTCTTGAAATTTTACCATCTAGCTCCTAAAAGGAGGAATTTCAACCATGTTTCATGGTCTGCTAACACAACAGCTCCTTTATAGGATCCAGTTAGCTCAAGACATCATCAGAAGGAACCACGTCCGGTTTCGGCCCCTACTCCTCTACCGTTTTGACGTGGCGGGGCCCCCCCTTTTGGAGGTGTCTTCAGCTCTGGTGTTGGGTGCATGTTTTCTTTCTTCTATTCCCTGGCCTCTTCGATGCAGCATCAACGAGTGTCAGCGTCCAACTGACTGTCTTGTCAAATTCCCCTTTTTATACCTGCTGCTAGGCTCCAGTAGGCTGCCCCAGCAGTAATTTCTAACATTTGTACAAGGCTAGAAATTTGAGGGGTTACATTAATCAGTTAAATTGACTGATATTTTGTTGTATCTCAGAAGAATCATTATACCAATAATAAACACACACACTCAAGCTGTTTCCCGTCTTTGTTTTTTTATTTTTTTGTTGTATCATTTAAAAAAAAAAAATTATTTTAATTATTTAACTAATTAGCCTCAGTGGATTTGAACTTAGAATGTAAATAGCTGGAACAGCTACTGTTTTTTACTTTAATGACTCTAACAATTTTAATAATCTTTATTTTTATTTGTAACAAGGACAATGGATAATGAGCCACTACAAGGACAAATTATAGAATAGTGCCAATTATAATACAATGACATCATAGAGATAACCACCGGGAGCCAATCAAAAGAATCTCCCAAATCCTGGATTACTCATAATCTCAAGGACAAGTGCCATCTCCTAACTGTGTTCTCTGGTCTGAGAGTATGCTTATTCACTCACAAAAAGCAGTCTCACTACTCTCACACACCTTTCAGCATCTCTCTCTTCAATTTAAGCTTTCTCTCAAAGTGGAACTTGAAATTGTTGATGAAGGCTTGAATAGAGAGTAAAGTATTTGTCCTAAATTTTTTTTTCAGCCTTATCTACCATACTAGCTCTTCCCAACCAAAAGGAAGTTGACAGGGAATTACTCATTATCAACTTGGCTATTTGCTGGATTTGTCCAACACATGACAACAGCTGTTCGACATAATTCCACAAGTCTCCAACGCTCAGGCAATGAACTAGTATGTACAAACTGTTTGTTTTACTCACATCTTGGAAAGATGGTACAACCATGCCTGTTGGGATTTCCTACACTAGCAAGGCTGAAAGTCTCCTGGAGGAATAATAACAACAACAACAATGATGATAATAATAATAATAATAATAATAATAATAATAATAATAATATTAATAATAATAATAATAATAATAATCATCATCATCATCATCGTTTAACGTCTGCTTTCCATGCTAGCATGGGTTGGACAATTTGACTGAGGACTAGTGAACTGGATGGCTGCACCAGGCTTCAATCTAATTTGGCAGAGTTTCTACAGCTGGATGCCCTTCCTAACGCCAACCACTCCGAGAGTGTAGTGGGTGCATTTACGTGCCACCGGCACGTGGGCCAGTCAGGCGGTACTGGCAAAATAATAATAAAAATAATAATGGTTTCAAATTTTTCCACAGGGGCAGCAGTTTTGGTGGAGAGAATGAGTTGATTACATCGACCCCAGTGTCTAACTGATACTTATTTTATTGACCCCGAAGAGGTGAAAGGTAAAGTCAACCTAGACAGAATTTGAACTCGGATCGTAAAGACGGACGAAATGCTGCTAAGCATTTCATCCGGCATGCCCATGATTCTGTCAGCCTGCCACCTTAATAATAATGATAATAATAATAATAATAATAATAATAATAATAATAATAATAATAATAATAATAATAATAATAATTAGCAAAATGTGGAACCTGAAGACTAAAACAATACCTGTTGTTATAGGTGCCCTGGGAAGGACAGCAAAACGGGCTGATTACTACCTAGCTCAGATACCAGGAAACCCCAAAATGGCTGAAGTTCAAAAGATAGTGCTCATGGGAACTGCCCATATCCTACGTAAAATACTGTCTATGTGATCTCAAATTTTAAAACAAACATAATTTTCTTATGGTTACTTAAACATTCTCTAGAACAACACTATGGACAAATCCAAATATATGGTACCCTAGGCATAACACCTACATGAACTTCTAACTTGTTGTCTCTTGAGGTCTCTGGGTGAGACTTGGATCCAACTTGTACAAATGCAAAGCAAAAGTCAAACATAAAATAATAATAATAATAATAATAATAATAAACAAAAACATAGAAAAAATACACTCTGAAAATAAAAACAAAACACCTGAGAATCCAACAGAGAATAGCACATCAGACCTTATATCTCTAAAAATGCATCAGACCCAAGAGAAAGAAAGAAACACAACAGCAAATAAAAGGCTGAACCAAAATAAAATCTCTACACAGCTACCCAAACCAAATCCAATATAAATAAACAACCACGACAACACGTACTCTATAGGCTGGATACCCAACAGAAGAACCCAACTCAACATTGCACACACAACTCATAATACAAGCAATAATACAACAAAAGACTGCAACTAAACTTCATAACAGAACAAACCGATGCAATACAATACCAGGAAGAGCTTTCCCTCCCCTAACAACAAAGGAGAACACACAATGCAGCACACACCCCAGCAACATGGAGGCCTAGCAGGTGATGCAGTGGAAATCTGCCTGAAAGTATCAAATCTTGAATAATAATAATAATAATAATAATAATAATAATAATAATAATAATACCAGCAGATGACAACGTTTCCCTAAAAGAAATGGAAAAACTTTCAAAATACAAAGACTTGGAAATAGAGGTAACTCGAATGTGGAATCTAAAAACAGAAACAATTCCTATCATAGTAGGTGCCTTAGGTATAATAAAAAAATATTCAGACAAATACATAACAAAAACACCAGGACTTACAAATATATATAACATACAGAAAATTGCACTATTGGGCACTGCACACATCCTACGCAAAACACTTTCAATACAGTAACCATAAGAGCATCACAGCAAACCACAGCACATACCCAAGGCACACAGAGCTGCGCTCGGTAGTGAAGTGAAAGCACGTTATAAAAATAAAACTACTGAACAATAATAATAATAATAATAATAATAATAATAATAATAATAATAATAATAATAATAATGGTGTCTTCTTTAGGTATAAGGCCAGCAATTTTGAGGGGAAGTGGTTAGTTGATATCAAAACCGCAGTACTTGATTGCTATTTTATTGGCAAGGATGGAAAGAAAAGTTGACCTCAGCAAAATTTGAACTCTGAGTGTAAAAAAGTAACTAAATACCACAAAGCACTTTCTTTCTGACTCACTAATGATTCAGCTGGCTCATTGCTTTGCAATAATTGCTTCTAATTTCGGCACCAAGCCAGCAATTTTGGGAGAGAGTTTTAACTGACACTCCATCAGTTACAACGATGAAGGTTCCAATTCATATGATCAATGGAACAGCCTGCTCATGAAATTAACATGCAAGTGGCTGAGCACTCCACAGACATGCATACCCTTAACATAGCTTTCAGGGAGATTCAGCATATCACAAAATGTGACAAGGCCAGCCCTTTGAAATACAGGTACTACTTATTTTTGCCAGACTGAAACAATGTGAAATAAAGTGTCTTGCTCAAGGATACAACACACTGCTGGGAATCAAATTCACAACCTTATGATTGTGAGCTGAATGCCCCTAACCTCTAAGCCCCATGCATTCAAAGGAGAAGGTATCACTTCTACTGCTCCTAGTAATTGACCAGTACCTGATTTTTATATTGATCTGGAAAAGATGGAAGGCAAAATTGATCTTATCAAGACTTGAACAAATAATATTTTCAAGTATTGGCACAAGGCCACACATTTTGAAAGCAGGAAACAGCTGCTTATATATATGACTTCAGTACTTGACTAGTGACTGGTTTTTATGAACCTTTATAAAGAAAAAAGAATGAAGTCAACTTTAACAGAATTTGAACAGAGAATCTAAAGAAATGTAACTAGGTGCAAGAGTGGCTGTGTGGTAAGTAGCTTGCTTACCAACCACATGGTTCTGGGTTCAGTTCCACTGCGTGGCACCTTGGGCAAGTGTCTTCTGCTATAGCCTCAAGTCGACCAAAGCCTTGTGAGTGGATTTGGTAGATGGAAACTGAAAGAAGTCCGTCGTATATATATATATATATATATATATATATATATATATATATATGTGTGTGTGTGTGTGTGTGTGTGTGTGTATATGTGTGTGTGTGTGTGTGTGTTTGTGTGTCTGTTTGTCCCCCAACATCGCTTGACAACCGATGCTGGTGTGTTTACGTCACCGTAACTTAGCGGTTCGGCAAAAGAGACCGATAGAATAAGTACTAGGCTTACAAAGAATAAATCCTGGGGTCGATTTGCTCAATTAAAGGCAGTGCTCCAGCATGGCCGCAGTCAAATGACTGAAACAAGTAAAAGAGTAACTAATAGAAGAAATTTAATCAATTATTCTATCATTTCTGATATTCTCTTCCCATCCCAATCACAATATCCAGAATGTCTGGTTCAGAAGCCACTATAAATTTTCACTGGTAAGTTGACTATGTATACATGCTTATAATACAAGCAGTAATTTTCACATATGAATTCACATGTACTAAAGAGATTTACTGTTCTTGTTCACATTTGAATAAATAATTTCATTATTTATTTATTTCATTATTTATATATTTTTGAGTCATATATAATGAGAATTGAAACAAACTTCATAAGAGTTATATTGGTTTCAAATTTTGGCACAAGGCCAGCAATTTGGAGGGAGGGGGTAAGTTGATTACATCGACCAACTGGTACTTATTTTAGTGAACCTGAAGGCAAAGTTGACCTTGCTGGAATTTGAACTCAAAATGTGAAGATGGATGAAAAGCTGCAAAGTATTTTTTCCGATATGGTAATGATTCTGCCAGCTTCATAAGAGTTTATTAATATTTTGATATAAATTTACCACTTTTACTGTACCTTAACTGTTGTGCACAATAACAATGACAGCAGCAGTAGTATTAAACCTATGACAGAATAACTTGATTCAAACAAGGCTATATTATTACACCCATATTGTTCTCCGTTTTTTTGTTAACTGCAATGTTCTACATGGTGACCAATTGTTTCCGTCAGTGAATATATATTTCACATGGAACAGATTGAAATGACTTTTATCTTAATTGAAAGTTGAAATCAAATGCATCATAAATTCAGTAATAGAGCTACAAATATGTTAATATTCCAGCTATCTGTGCAGCTTTTCAAGTAGCTCTACAAGCTATTGTTGACAGCTTTGCACATGTTTTTCTAAAAGATAATATGAACAAAATTAAGTTATTCACACAACTCTCATTTGCATAATACAATAATTATAGTAAATAACTCCACCCTGGAAAATTCATTAGGTTTAGTTATTTTTAGTAACCAAATTTTATATTAAAACAAACATTAACAATGAAATTTAGAAATTAATTGCTCCAGCTAGTTATATTTAGATAAAACCAAGTTTATAAGATCTGTTATGACCATAGCATAACAACCACTACAAAAATCTGCAGTGGTGTGTTCTATGAGAGAGAAAGTGAGAGAGACAGAAGAGACAGATATACACAGAAAAAGAACACAGAGATATACACAGACAAAGAACACACAGGCATAGGTACATAAAGCTGTTTGATTTTGATACCTTTTATGGCATGGGAAATCAGACTGCATACTGAAAGCATAAAAGACTTGAATCGTTACACCAAAAATGCTTCAAAAAGAATCTGAACATCACTTGGCTGAACAATCAAATGCTAGCATTCTTCTTTTATAACTCCATTCACATACTGGATGTCTGATAAGAAAATATGAGACTTTTGTGTATACTTTCTGTTCACCATTCAGTATAATTGCTGCCTGGCTGTCAGGTGTTTGTGGGAATTCTTGAGTCTTCTAATATAAAGAGCCTGTTAATATAAAGAGCACAAGAACAGTCTCATCCAACACCACCTGCAATTAAATTCCTCAATGTTTTCTTTTTCTTCTTAAAAGGAAAAAAAAGTATTTGAAACATCCAGACATATCTATAATATGCTTCAACGATACCAAAACACCCTATTAAGAATAATATTCCTTCCACTTAGTCTACACAAACATGTCAGGACACATATCCACAAAAAGAGCAGCAGCACCAAAAACCATATTAACCCCAATACGAATTGCCCACTTTCACTGTTGTATGTCATTTAAGGGAGAAAGTGGGAGAAAATACATTGAAATAAATACATATGCACATATTCACCGCCGAAACGCAAACAGAGATAAAAAAAAAAAATACATGCACACACTACACACACACATTAAAGCACATAAATATGCACATCTTAATGAATAGAAGAAAATCGATATATAAACTCAGTATTATTTGTGCACCAACTTTTGCAGCATATATGTGCTAACATGACATGTTTAAGATAACGTTAGTGTCTACGCGTATGTATATAAATTTATAAAATGGATACATGCACACACAAGTATATGCGTATTTGTGCACGGATATATACATATAAGCACACATACATACATACATACATACATACATACATACATACGTACATACATACATACGTACGTACGTACGTATATACATAAATTGATTCCTCAAATAGGCTTGTATAGCCTTACACTTTAAAACTTATTACTACTTTAAATATTTAACAATGAGCTCTTGAATTTTATCTGCAGTTTCATAAATTCTTTAACAATTTAAGACCCCCCCCCCCTCCTATACATTATACGTTTGGCCTCGACCTTTGTCTTGGAGTTTAGCTGTTTTTATTTTAAAAATTACTCCACCCTTTCCAACCTCTCATCTCTCAGTATTTCTCCCGCTTTTCTTTCTTTTTCTTCTGTATACGTATAAGCATTTCTTTAAGAAGATTCCCCCATAAATTCTAATATGTGCTGAAGTGATTGCAACAATTTGTAGATTAATATGCGTGTATGTTACGTAACTGATTTTATGTCTAAAAAACAAAAAAGGAAAGGAAAAATACATTTCGCTTTCTGAATGTAATATTTGCAGACGGCTTTTGACGTCAACAACCGAAAAACATGTAATAAGAGTGTTAGGATAAGTGTGCGTGCGTACAGAGAACGCATATGCAGCAACACACGCACGCACGCACGCACGCACACACACCTTTTGAATTTCTTCTCGACTTGATGTGTTTCATTTAAGCCAAATAAATTGGTGGGAATCAATGATTACGTAAGTTCACATAAAACAAAAGAGGGGAAAAACATGCCGCTAATATATAAAGGAAGTTATATGAAATCTGCATGCTCTGGACCTTGCTAAAACAAAATGTGAATCCGAGAGCACAATCATGAAATATGATTTGCCCACGTCAACACATAACGCTCATTCGTGTGCATGTGTTGATGTGGGCAAATACATATATATACATATATGTATATATGTGTGTGTGAGTGCGTGTCTTATATGTCCGTGTATATGTATATATATAGATATATATATGTGTGTGTGTGTGTGTGTGTGTGTGTGTGTGTGTGTGTGTGTATACACATATATACATATACATACTTATATATACTCATACACACACTTGTATGTGTGTGTAATTGAACTTTGGAACTAGCTTATAGTAGCAAAGACGTATACCTAATTTTCCATTAAGTTTTCGCTAATTAGCTTGACAGTCTCTCCCTCTCCCTCCCTCTCTCTCTTTCTTTGGTGGTTTCTGCGATAAAGGTCGAACTGTGAACAAGGTTAAAAGGGCTTAGGGTATTTTTGGTTTTTTTTATAGACGTCAATCCAAAAATTAGTGTCAGTCTATTATACTAAAGCAAAATCTATATCTTCAAATGTTAAACGCTAACATTTTGTCCTAGGCCATGATGTTATAGTTTCTTCAATCAAAGTATGAATGAATGTCCACTTGTTTGAAAAAAATTTTGCTCCAAACATGATTATTTTTGAAAAGTTGATTAATATTTTGCCATCGTTTTCTTTTAAAGTTAACAAATATAAGTACAGATACAATACCAACTTTCCGGACACTAATGATCCGATTCATCTTATAATTCGCACGAATTTACGAGCAGAAACTTCAAATTCCCCCAGCCTAGTTTATTGGTACCTTGCACAGTACAGTATTAATAAACTCGTATCATTTATACTACTGTATAGAGACCTGTATTTCATTTACTTATTTAAGTAAATTTAATATTTGTTTAATTTAGAATGTGTTGACCAAGGTGACCACCACTGGTTCGGAAAAATCTACGAGAGAAGGCTTTGGAACCAAAGATTCTGGAAAGTCGATGGTGTACCTGTACAAATACTATACTAGAGAATATTTTAACTAACCACATTTTATATTCTGGATAAATTGGATTTTAATTTACTAAAATCAATATTCTTTTCACTTATAAATCTTGCAAAAGACTTTCTTTACTTTGGTTTATAAAGGAAAAGGGAAAACTCTTTTACGTGGTAACTATTTCCTTTGATTAGCTCTTGGACTGGCTTCTATTCTTCAATGAAATTTGTTATCTGTATCCAATTGCTAACTTTTGTTTCAATGACTAAACGTCTTCAAGTATCACTTAATGAAATTTAGGGATAGGCGGAAAGAGAAAGAGAGAGGTTCCTGCTCTTATTTATTTATTTATTTATTTGGTACATTGTCTAACTCTATGCGTGGGTCTTTTTACTTTTCAGTTGGTTCCTTCAAGAACTAAAAATAGAGCAGACTTATAACTACAGACACGAACTTTGCTTCTAAGTGGCAACTTCCATCAGCATACATGGTGAGGGAACCAAATCCTTAAATGCACATCTCGAGTATATTTTCTGTGCTAATATGGACCGGAAATGGTGACGAGGAGATAATTATAAAAGTATTAATAATAATATCCTTTGAAGCTACACACACACGCACAATAGCTAGACAGACAGTCAACGTCTTTAAAAATTATATCTTTTTATCTATGTTGCATTATCTTTCAGTCCACGTATCTAAATCTATTTGTCTTGATGTAAAACTTAATTTGTAGGGAAACTGAATTGACCTTGGAATGCCTTATCTTGGAGCCAGAGTTCACAACAGTGAATTAATACTTAGCATTGGCTATTATGAAGCATCCCTCTCTGACTGCTCCATAAGAATTTCCTTAATAGATAAAAAAAAAAAAAAAAATAGCGCTATTTCGTGACCAGCTAAATCAGATTTAATTTACAATGAGAAATAATAAAGACAGAGGGCTTCTTTCAATGCATAAAGGGAAAGTTGAGAAGCCTTTATACAGTTCAGACACAAAAGTCTGTCATCAGAAATGAACGCATTAAAGAAATCTAAGTCTATGTAGATCGGCCATTTTATTACGTAATGCATAAGTATAACATATTTGCCAAAATAGTTTCTTTGGGAACTTAGAAATTCCTAATCGATAGATCTAGACGAAGATCAATGAACACTACGAAAACTATTGCTAAAATAAACGTAGATGTAAACCGAGGGGTATCTGTGTAGTGATGGGGGTGTGTAGATTTTCAGAAGTGTATTTGGATGTGTATACGTATGTTGTGAGCGAGGCTTGTTTTTTTTTTTTTTTTATATTCGGAATTACATATATATATATTAAAAATGAGGAAGGCCGCTTTATGGGATTACCTTAGGTTTCCTGTCCATAAAGGGTTTAACTTCATGGCGTATCGTCATATCCCCAAAACCTATTGGCCCATGACCTCATAAGAATTTTAAGAGGTCATGAACCAACAGGTTTATGGGATCTGACGATACGCCATAATGCTAAACACTTTATGGACGGGAATTCCATAAACCGACTATCCCCATTTTTAATATATACTGCTCCACTTCTTAGAGAGTGCTTCTTCTTTCGGATTTATGTTTTTTTACAAACGATATATATATAAGTGTATGTGTGTGTGTGTGTGTATTATATATTGTATATTATATATATATATATATATATATATATATATATATATATATATATATATATATATATATATATATATATATATATATATGTATGTATGTATGTATATACCGGAGTAAGCACATAAAATGTGCAACAAGGTGGAAAAAAGAGTACTCAAATACCAGAGGTAGAGTAATATATATATATATATATATATATATATATATATACATATATGATACAGCCAACGATTCTAGTCAACGTATAAGACAGCCATTATGTTCCCACACATAAAACGCTTCCACGTGGACTCTGTTGACACTAGTAAGAAAAAATTATGAACTTTTCTTTTATTACACTTTTAAAAATATGTATTTTTGATAAGGTTCGTTTTTTCAAGAAGAACCGAAACATGTAAAATATCTCTGAGAAAATTAAAATGTATCTTATATAGTGCCGTTTTCAAACTTGTTTTATATATATGATCGATTTTATCGAAGGCCTTTGCAACACATCCACATTTCAGTGGTTGAGCAGCTGTTTCAACACCCAGTCGTGGTGTTGTAAGATCTGTTGAAAACCACGTTGAGTGTAGTCAGCAAGTCAATTTCGTTAGGGAAGGTGATTAGTTTTCTTCTGAGTATTCGTTCCATGACTTTGCTGATGTGCGAGGTCAGAGAGATAGGTCTATAGCTTTTGGTCTCTGCTTTGCTACCTCCTTTATGAAGAGGGCATAGTTTACCTTCCTCAGCTTGCTTGGAAGTTTGCCAGTTGTAAGGAAGCTCTGGAAGAAGGACTGCAGTGGTCTTGCTAGGACTCACTTACATGCTTTTAGAAGGATTACTGGGAATTCATCAAGGAATTGCTGGGAATTCACTTATCCTCATTGGGTTTCCTGTGAGTGAACCATCTTTTTCGAGGAGCGGCCCTACCCTGCAGTGCACTGAGGCTGTTTCTTTGGAAAACTTGTAGAAGGCTCTGGGTTTAGATTTTATATTGTCTACAGCCAAGGCTTCTTTGTCTTCTCTTTCTTTTTCATGGGAGAGTTTCAGATTTTTTTCAGTCTCTAGCAGTTGTATTTTCAGGTGGGATTTTTCACTGCTTTCAATTTGTTTGTTTAGGCGATTTGAAATTTTTGTACGCCGTCTCATAAGAATTTTCCTCTCCCTAGCAATTTCGCTCTTGTGTACAGTGGCCTTTCTCTCTGGGACATATTTGTAGCATATGGCTTACATTATAGACATGACTTGTTGAAGTTTCATGTCGATGTCTGGTGAGGAGAGACATTTAGGCCAGTTTTCTTTGAAGAGATCTTTCTCAATTTGTTTCAAGTTTGTCTTACGGGAGTTCAAACTGGAAAGATTTTGAGGGTTTCATGCAGGCTGCATGTCCATGGTTTCCTTTGGTCCGTACATGGTCAGCTCTACCAATGTGGTGATCTAAGAGTAGCGCCGGCGTCACTTTCACACTATGGATGAGATCCATATTATTTGTGAAGCAGAGATCCAGTATATCACCTGCCCTGGTTGGCTGGAGTACCATTTGTTCCATGTACAAAGTGTTGATGAGGTTCAGGAGGGACCTCACCTGTCCTTGTTCGCAACACGCCATTCCTAGGAGAGAAAGGCCCTCAGGCCATCTGACATTGGGTAGATTGAAATCTTCCATAAGAAATGCACTTATGTGTTGTTCTAATGTAACTAGAACTTCTATCTTTGTAAGGCAGTCTTCGAACTTGTCTGCATAATTCGGAGCATCTGGAGAGTGATATGTAGTACATATAACTACATCGAGTTGTCTTATACGTACAAAAGGACCTGGGGTGTGAGGTCTTCGCGGAAGTACATAGCAACTCCACAATGACTTTTTTCTTTTCTGTTGGTCCGTAATACAACATACTGTGGTATGTATATTTCTGCATTTGCTAGATCTGGTTTCAGGTATATTTCTATAAGTGCTATGCATAAGGCTTGATTGCATGCAGGAAGGTCTCTCAGGAAAGGAATTTTTGTCCTGTTACTAAGTGTTAATACTCCTCTGATGTTCAGTAAGAGCACCGATGTGATGTCTGCGTTGTTGCCAGTGGTGTTCACCTTGGATCTATTTGCTGTGGTGGTCTTGTGTATTGGGGATAGTCCCATCTGTGAGATTGATGTAGCCAGGTCGGTTGCTGTACAATCTTTTGTACCATGCACAATAAAGATTGTTGTTCAGCAGCTGCCCTTCCAACATGTTGATAGGACTGGTTTGTAGCATGCACTACATCTGCGTATTTCCGTTTTGGGGCAGATGATGCGTAGTCCTTTCCTTTTGGCAAGTGGTTTCCACCCTGTTTCATGTTGGTGTGGCAGGGTCTTTGGTGTGCAAAACTGCAGCTTGCATCTCCCTCTTCATGCCAGCAGACACCTTTCAAGTAAAATTTACACATTCATGTGTGCCATCTCTTTTTATCCTTTCTGTTGTATGGGCAATCAGATTTGCTTCTTTCTTCGACTGTTTCATCTTTTGTTTTTGCTCCTTTTGGTTGTTCCTTCCTAGCTCTTTCACCTCCTCGGGTTTTCCTTTTGATGGTGGTAGGGACACTTGCACTTGGGTTTTCTTTCCTGGCAGGTTTCTCGCTTATACCTTCTTTGTTTCCTTGAGTGTCTACCAAGTGGGGGGGGAACATCTTTCACCTACATCTGTGCCTCCATCCTTGTCATCTTTGCTCTGTTCATTATCAAAGATGGCATCAAGAGTGCTGATGTGGGATCTTATGAGAGCGTAGGAGCGTATTGACTCCTGCTTCTTTCGCTCTATCCATGCTAAAGTTCTTGAGTAGTTATTGCTCTTCAGCACACCTGTGATGATATTGTTTGGGTTATCTTCTTCAGCACAATACCAGGCTCTAAAAAATAATGCTAGTTCCATGCTCCTGCGATTTCTGAACATTTTTTACGGATTTTTTTAACGGTGTGATGGAAGATAGTGAAGAAATAAAGTAAGAAAGTAGGGGGTGGTGGTGAGAGAGTGTCTATATATTTAGAGAGATTGAGAGGCTGAGAGAGGAGAGGAACAAAGAAAGAAACAGAGAAAGAGAGTGTCTATATATTTAGAAAGATTGGGAGGTTGAGAGAAGAAAGACGGCGTGAAGGAGAGAAGTGAAGAGAGAGAAAAAGAGAGAGGAAGTATGTGTTTATAATAGAGGTTGAGGGGCTGAGAGAAAGAGAGAGAGAGAATCTCTGTGGGTTCCTGCCGAGAGAGTGGCTTAAAAGCATTTATTGGATGGGTTTTATGTCCAGCTCTCTCTCTGTGTGTGTGTGTGTGTGTGTGTGTGTGTGTGTGTGTGTGTGTGTGTGTGTGTAGGTGTGTATTGTGCTGAATGTCCTTTCAATATGGTTGGAATGTGACCAGCTGTGTGTTAATTGGTGTGTATGTCTATAATAAAGATTGAGGGGCTGGGAGACGAACGAGTCTCTCTCTCTCTCTCTCTCTCTCTCTCTCTAAATATATATATATATATATATATATATATATATACACACACACACACTATATATATTTAGGAAGATTGAGGGGCTGAGAGAAAAAGGACGGTGCGATGGAGAGAAGTAAAGATATGGAGAAAGAGAGAAAGAGATAAGGAGAGGGTGTCTATATATTTAGAGAGAAGAAACAGAGAGAGAAAGAGAGAAACGAGGAAAGCCTGTGTGATGGAGAGAAGTGAGAAAAAGGGAGAGAGAGAGAGAGAAGAAAAGTTATGGCCGTCTGGTTTGCAAACTCTTGAAAAGACTTGGATAGGGAATATAAATAAAGAAAGAAAGAAAGAAATATATGCCTATCTGTGACTACGGAAACGCTGTTAAATTAGGAATAACGAAATTTGAACCTATTTACAATAATCAATAATCTCGTAAGTCAAAAGCAAAACACAGAGAAAAGACCGTATGTAAATTTAACTTTCTACTTTCATCTAATAATAGCTTTCAATAAGTGACAGAAAATGCGCAAAGATATTTATCCAGTTTTTCCTAAGAGACGGGTATTTCCAAAGCCGTGGAAGATTTGGAACTTCTTTTCAAATCATTGTAATACCACGTGCTGCTTAATACGATACTCTGTTTACGTTTCGTGTATTCGTAAGGGCTTTTTTGCTTCTCTTCTATATATTACAGTTGGTATTTCTTTAAATGTGTTGTGTTTCTCTCAGGAGTTATTTAGATTGTGACTTTTTCGATCGAAAATCGCAGTTATTTTAGAAATTTCGTAAAATCGACCTGTTGTTATTTGCAATGCCCAATTTATGATAGGATTTCTACACTTCTTACATTCGCAAACGATTCTTCTTTTTTTAATATAACCAATTTGTATTTCTTCAAATGTATTCTTTGTCACTCAGGAAAACATTCAGAGCTTTTTTAGCTTTATTTTATTTATTTTTTTTTTTGCTTTTTTTTTGCGATAGAAATCGCAGCTTTTTAGAAATTTCTTAGCGATTTTCTGGGAGCTTACAAAAAAATACGTGCCGATTAGAGGCCGCCGAAAGTGTATATATATGTGACTTTATTTTTGATCTATATAAATGAAGATATTCCCTTCGTTTTGCTGTTTTTCTTTCTTCGAAATGAGAAGGTACATTGCGGAACTGTTATTTTAACGAGTTGTATCTCTTTGTCACCCGATGAGAAATATCAGCACTGCCGGATGCTCATGGACCAGTTGGTAAGTGTCCCACTCGTGAGGGATCGGTGGTAGATGTGTCGAAACACTTGTGACTAATAATAAAAAATTCTCGTATATTCTATCTTCCGTCTTTCATTTACCACGTATATAATTATAAAAATATAATTATAGTTAAGGGCTACTGGAAATGACCATCGCCAATGCTAGGAGTAGATGTCAAATATCTACAAGCCACTGTAAAATTTGTTCTCTATATTCAACCATATATATATATATATATATATATATATAGTTGACAATAGATTAGAGATCTATACATATAAACGATGGAGGTGAAGATATTACAGATAAGACATTTTAATTTAGAAAGAAATTAATAAAATGATTAAAAAAAAGCTTTTGGATCTATTTTAAAACGGGGGCGCCAGTATTTTCTTAACGAAACACTAACGAAACACTTTGAAACTTGGGACACTGGTAGAATGTGTCATATAAAACATCTTTTACTCTTAGTCTTCTTAACAAAAAAAAGGAATTCGCAAGTTATTCCATGTTAAAGTTGTCATATTTCTGTAATTTCAACCAATCACTGACGTCTATTCAGCTGAATAAGAGTTACTGCTGGGCGGTCATAAAAATGTTATTCCCTGTGACATATTTCATCCGGTTTAATCGTAATTTATACGCATATATTGTTTATATAATAAATTACGCTGTGCGTATCTATGTGTGTAACAATTTTAGAGTTCGGATTCTAGAGTTAGGGTTAGTTTTAGGGTTAGGGTTAGGGTTAGGGTTAACAGTCTAGTTAGGGTTAGGGGATTAATACGATATACACCGTTACAGCGCTAACTGTTTTCAACTGAATAGACGTCAGTGATTAAAAGAAATTATCGAAATAAGACAATTTTTTACATGAAATAAATTCGAATACAAATTTTTTTTCTGTTCTATAACACAAAATAGATAAGTATACGAAGTTTGAAAGTCTTTCGGTACCAAAAACACTACATAAAACATAAATGAAAACTGGTGCCCTCGTTTTGAAATAGATCCGAGATCTATACATATAAACGATGGAGGTGAAGATATTACAGATAAGACATTTTAATTTAGAAAGAAATTAATAAAATGATTAAAAAAAAGCTTTTTTTTAATATATATAGAAAATAGAAAATATAACTGGTTTCGATGATAAATTTTATCTTATCATATCAAATATTAATAAAAATTTGGAATTTGAAGGTAAAACAGTTTGTATTTATCTTCTGCTTGGTGGTAAGAACATGTCTGGAGTTTTTCCGTAAAGTCTTCTTTAAATATAGTTTGTTTGTAAATAATTTGGTATAGAGTTCAAAATGCTAGAGAGAAAAAGAGTGAGTGTAGTTATTTATTGTCTAAAAAAAATCTCTGAGGATTCCTGCCGAGAGAGTGGTTTAAAAGCATTTATTGAATGGGTTTTATGTCCAGCTGTGTGTGTGTGTGTGTGTGTGTGTGTGTGTGTGTGTGTGTGTGTATGTGCGCGCGCGCAGGTGTGTATTGTGTTGAATGTCCTTTCAATATGCTTGGAATATGACCAGCTGTGTGTTAATGGGTGTGTATGTTGTGTATTAAGGAATTATGGCTTTCCTTCTTTTTGGTGTGTGTGGGTTTGAACTTCGATGTTTTCTTTTGAGTGTCTCCAGCTGTGTGTATATGTGTTTTTGCGACGTTTTCTTTCGAGAGTCTCCAGCTGTGTGTGTGTGTGTGTGTGTGCGTGTGTGCGCGTGTGCAGACACACACACATATATATATATAGTTTAATTTATATATATATATATATATATATATATATATATATATATATATATATAGGGAGAATTCACAAAAAAAAAAACAAAAGACGAAGACAGGTAGTGTAGACAACAAGCCGATGTATTAGCATAATGCTCGGGAAGTGAAAAAGTCTTTAACGTTTCGAGCCTACGCTCTTCCACAGGAAGGAACACAGAAAGAAACAACGAAAGAAGAAAAAAAACGAATGTGTAGTGGCTATCGATCTATCATGGCGAATGATATACATACATATATATATATATATATATATATATATTGGAAAAAAAAAGGTTTAAGAATTGATGGCATGTATTTTCCAAATCCAGTGAGAATGAGTTTCAGTGTTTTAGGCTACCTTTTGCTTTTGATGTTTTTCTAAGATTTTTCTCACTTTTTCATCTACAAATAAAATTGGGAGGTTTCTGTGGATCTATCTATCTATCTATCTATCTCCCTTTCTTTTCCTTTTCGTCCATCTCTTCTTTTCTTCTCATTTTCTCCCCGTTTCTTCTTCTTTCTCTTGTCCGATTCCCAATTTGAGTGACTTCGCCAGGTAGTGCTGTTAAGTTAGACATGGTCTGGGCCAATACTGTATAAGTATATAAGTATATATATATATATATATATATATATATATATATATATATATATATATATATATATAATACATGCACACATATATACATGTGTGTGTGTGTGTGTGTGTGTGTAAAACTTGAGTGGGGAAGAATGAATATCAAGTTCTTTTACTACTTTGGAGAATATGATGAGCTGTACTGTCCATAAAATTGTTTCTAGTATTACGTCATAATCTTTTGCTTGTATAGTGATGCATCATAATGCCAACGCTTGAGGCTTCAATGTACGTAAAATATATGACGCCATTGTTGAACGGTGAATCAAATAGTTGGGTATCGTTAAACAGTTTCCAAAGCAGTCGTGTGCTTGAGTCACCTGGATGCTATTTCTAGCATCTTGTTGAGATGTTAGAAATAGCGGCCCTTCTACAGATCCTTATAAGCAAAACAAATTGGATAATATATAATCCTAATTCGAGTGTGTATGCAAAAAATGTGATACTGACGGTTGGACTGGTTTTTGATTAATGACATGTTTGATCTGAGCCGACCTGGAGTTAACAGTAACAACCTCATCGCCTGTAACCAACTAGTGAGTTACTACTTGGTCCTTCGACCTAGCGGAAATAACAACCGCTTAAATAACACCCTACATTAGATATGGTTGTTGGTGGGGAAATGTAAAAAACAGAATAGTAATGGTTAGAATGCTTTTAATTAGAGATCTGTTTAATTATGGGTGGTCTGTGACTAAACAACAATTAAATAATCTTCCTTTTTACCTGCTTGGCTCTGTTAACACGCTATCATCATGTTTAATAAAGGGCAGATTATTTCTTCTAGGAATCGAACCTACATCACTGTGTAGATAAGAAGTAAGACACTTTTTAGCCAACAATGCCATATTTAGTTTTCACAGTTATGTTGCAAGAGGAAACTAATTTTGGTTGGCACAGAATTGGTGGAACTATGTAAGAAATTCTTAAATACATGGAATCTACTTGAAGTACATGTATATGCACTTTATTACAAAGAAATTATTGTGGAAGGATCAGGTAAAAATACATTTTTCAGAATAAAATCTTTGCTATTTTCTCCTGTTTAATATCTTGTCTGAGAACTCGTTTACCGTTGAATATAACAACCGTCTCCTTTCTCAACAATCTTCTAATTTCAGTTTCAGTACAGTTTTTCCTTGTTTTCTCGTGTCATTCAGTCTTTTCTTAAAAGTGTGTGTGTGTGTGTGTGTGTGTGTGTGTGTGTGTGTACGCGTGTGCACGCATGTGTGCGAG
Organism: Octopus bimaculoides; assembly: GCF_046866305.1. NCBI lineage: Eukaryota > Metazoa > Mollusca > Cephalopoda > Octopoda > Octopodidae > Octopus > Octopus bimaculoides. The sequence goes on along the minus strand of NC_142931.1, from coordinate 26,078,858 downwards.
TGAGTGCATATATTGTTGTTTAACCCCAGGTCATATTTGCATTTTGTATCTCATTAAAACTTTCTGTATTTTCAAAATTCCTTTCATTTTGTATCGTTTTATCGATTATATATTAAATTAAATGCATAGTTTTAATACCATCCCCACAGAACGTACATTCGTTCTTTGATGTCTTTTATCTTTTATGAGCATTTGACAATTTATCCATTTGAATTGTCATCTTATTGTGGTTAAGTCCCAAGTCAACTTTGATCGAACAAATCTATGATCAAAAGCATTCTAGCCGTTGTTACTTATCGTATCGTTTTTAAGGGCTATCAGAGAATATATTATTTAATGTATCTTTTTTTAGATACATAAGACGTAGGCTTTTTTAACTTGAGAGAAACTTGACTGTTACTCTAACAGTTTGAAAGACAACGTTGAAGTAAGTGCTTAAAAAATCTGTATCAAAAAGAACGTGAAAATGTTCGCATAAATTAATATCATTCAAATGAAAATGTTATATTTTTAATAATATAAAGTGTTCTGAAGTTACTAAGGGCAACAGTGATGAAGCACCAATCTTGATATGTAAAGTTTCATAGGCTCATAACGAATATTTATGGTCTACTTAAGTGATGTTTTTTACTTTCACATTCGATAAATAAATAGCTTTCTTCATTAGATTAAAATCCAACGAAGACAGAGGTTTACCATTAGGTGGTGATATTTCAGTTTATGTCGGTAAATCATTTTATCAATTTGATAAACACGTTAGCATTTTGAACTTTTTTCCCTACTTTTTACTTGTTTCAGTCATTGGACAGCGGCCGCGCAGAGGTATCGCCTTGAAGGATGTGGTCAAACAAATTGGCCTCAGTACTTATTTTCTTGGATCTAGATTTTTTCCATTCGCAAAATGAGTCCCCTTTAATTTTGCTCAGATTGCTTTCAATTTTGGTGTATCGATGCAACTCTGAATTTTTATTACGATCAACCAATTACTTTATCTCGTAAATTAAAGAATCTGATGCTATTTGGAATTAAAGTTGGGACATTTGGGTATTTTTAGCCAATTGACAGGTAGTTACCATGACAACCGCACGTTGCGTTGTGTTTCACTTCACCTGCACGTTGTGTTGATTCTTCACACCACGAGATTTACTTCACCCGCGTGTTTTGTTTTTTTAAAAATTTATATTCATCAATTAGAATTTTATTATAGATATTTTTCATCAAATGTCTTCATATTTTACATATTTAAGGCGGCGAGCTGGCAGAAACGTTAGCACGCCGGGCGAAATGCTTAGCGGTATTTCGTCTGTCCTTATGTTCTGAGTTCAAATTCCACCGAGGTTGAAAATCACCTAAAAAAGATTCTGCGGTCGATACATTCGACTGAAAATTCAAAGCGGTGCCCCAGCATGGCCGCCGTCCAGTGACTAAAAGAAGTAAAAAGATTTTTAGAAAATATAAAAAAACGAAGAATAACCAAAAAATATAAGCGAGGTGGGTTAGAAAAAATATTTCAAGAGATTTGGCTGTTATTTCTAGCATGTCGAGAGACCTTCTAGGCTTAATTTCATGTGCTGGTTGAAAATCATCTAAAAAACATTCTGGGGTCGATAAAATCAACTAAAAATTCATCAAGGTGGTGCCCCAGCATGGCCGCAGTCTAATGACTGCAACAAGTAAAAAGAAACACAAAAATGAATTATATCACAGAAGTAATCAAGCTTAAAAAAAATTCTGGGTTCGAAACAGCCATCTAAAAAAATTCGAGGTGGTGCCCCAGCATGGCCGGCCGCAGTCTAATAACTGCAACAAGTAAAAAAAAATCTGGGGTCGATACATTCAACTAAAAATTCTAAAAACGAAAAAATATAACCGTGGGTCTTTTGTCCTAGAGAGCTTTTGTCCTAATCGCATATATATAGACGAACGTACCTATGTGAACATGTCTCTTTATTTGGTGTTTGTCCGCGCGCATGTGCATCGTTACTATATATGTATGTATGCATGCATGCATATTGTGTTTACAAACGCAATCCTGTGCATAAATGAAATCATTGCGTGCTTATGTCTTGTCTGGGTGAAATTGAAAGCAAAGCAGATAAACTGAAAATATAAAAAAGTACCTTACAGTCGACCTTCTATTAAATCATTCTGCTTATTGTTAACGTTTCCTTTGCAGTCACAGAAACATCAATATTTCATTCACGAACAGACTTATTTAACATTGCACTTGATAATACGTATGTACATATGTACGTATTATGTGTGTATATGTACGTATACATATGGATATGAATATGAGTGTATAAAGATGGAATTCCGTTATAATAAAATTGTCGGGGTATAAAATGATCGTAACGAAAAATAAGTCGTAGACACCCATTATTTCATATAATACACAATAATATTAATAGAACGTATGAAAAGCAACGTCGCGTCAGCGAAAAATAAGAATTCATTATCAAGTATTAGCCTGAGCGAAACCATTCTAACCGTGACGTTCTTGTCCTTTTCAAGGAATTAGTTTGTTTTTTCTCCCAAATTTTTCAACTGTTGGCCATTTGTAAGACAAAAGGCAAGCCAGTCGTGACTATCTCGTCTTTTTTATGGAATTTAGAGTCAAGTGTTCCAGTGACGATGATCATGACTTTTTTTAAAATCTAAATTTCAACTCGAATAGAGACATGCGACTCAAATTAGAATAACAAATAACCAATACAAATTTATGAAGTGTCCTTTAATAATTTATGTCCTTTACGTATCCACGATGTTCCGGTATATATGATCATATACCTTTATGTAAATATACAACTGTATTTATATAATGCTAAATATGCGTATTGATGTAAGATGTACGTATATAATTTGGAATGTTGGAATTAATAATAGTTCATTGAGATTACGAAACAGCTGTAATCATATGGAAATAATAAATCTATATTCACGTTTCATAGACCTGATTATTATTTACTCCTCGGAAGGCGGCGAGCTAGCAGAATCGTTCGTATGCCGAGCGAAAAGCTTGGTGGTATTTCGTCCGTCTTCATGTTCCGAGTTCAAGTTCCGCCGAGGTCGACTTTGCCTTTCATCCTTTCGGAGTCGATAAAATAAGTGCCAGATGAGTACTAGGGTTGATGCAATCGATTATTCCCCCTCTTCCAAATTTCAGGCATTGTGCCTATAGTAGAGAGGATTAGTTACTCCCCGGGGAAATATCTACTGCTTGTATATTCTGGATTTTAAGTTGTTCAACAAGTTAAGCTACAATCGTAATTCATTTACTATGTAAACTGATTCCCTATCCTCGCGGGAGTGTTTACTACGAGTTTTGCTTGATTCTTTGAATCCAATTTTTTACTTCATTTTATTTGAAATTGGCTCCAAGACATGCGACTTAAGTCGAAAAACGACGTAACTCGAAAAAAGCATTAAAAAAAAATTATTAGCGTAGATCTATTTTAATAAATGGTCTGTACATATTTTCATCTGTATCTTCTTTAATTTTCCACTTCAGTCTTGGTTTTTAGGTGTTTATGCTTTTAAATATGTTCACTGATACGCGAAGTCGGATAAATCGACTGCAGTCGAGGTGTACTTTTCCCATTAATTTCTTTAAAAAAAAACAGTAGAGTCGAAAAGACAAAAACGTAACTCGAAACACCATAAGTTGAAGTATATATATAGAGTTGAAAATGCCCCCCCACACACACATATCTGTGTGTGTGGAACTCAGATGAACCTAGCTCCCCCCTCTCTCTCTCATATATATATATATATATGTGTGTGTGTGTGTGTGTCTCTCTCTCTCATATATATATATATATATATATATATATATATATATATATATTAATATAAATAATATATAAATATATGCATATATCCATACATATATGTACATACCTACATCTATATGTATACATACATGCATATATGGGTACAGGACATAAAAAAAAAACGTTAAACACAATGAGAAACGAAAACAGAAAACGAGTTTCACAGGAAACAAAAGACGAAGACAGGTGAAGGAACAACAAGCAGGTGTATTAGTTTTACGCTTGGGAAGAATAGAAAAGTCTTTGACGTTTCGAGCCTACGTTCATATCTATTCATTATTTGTTGCTGTGGATTACAATAGATCATGAAATTTTTTAATTAGTAGTTTTCTTCTTTAGCTTAGCTCGATAATGTGGTATTCATGCGCATTCACACGCAACGATTCTTAAATTGTCCCTGACGCACAAGTTGGTACGCTTCAGAATTGTATTTGTGGTAAGGGAAGGGACATAATTCAGAGATTTTTTACGGTTATAAGGCTCAATATTCCTGTTATTTGTAGATACAGGATCATTGTGATGATGTTGGTTTGTTATACTTTGTAACCATTTACATCTAAAACTTTTACATAACTATAAATGCATGGATACTAGGTGCGTCGACCTTGTGTACGATGAATAATCCGATGAGATTACAAATTTTCGCTCAATCCCGGGACCCTATATTGACAACGATATATAGATATCTTTGTCGAATAGAAAAGATTTTTGGAATGAATAATAACCCCTACTGTCATTTATAGTGAAATACATTCTTTCAAATTCCATTGCTTTGAGGAGGAGGGTTTTGGAAATGGATCGGAAAAAGTACGATGTCTAACCTCGTGAATTTACATCTGCTCTTATCTCTAATATTGAACCAGCAAACTACATTGCTATGGTTATTCAAATCGTAATGTTATGGCTTTTCTAATGTTCTTTAAAATATACCTACTTCCTCCACGAAGTTCACTTTTAACAGTTAATAAGTTTGCGTTTGGATGTCAGATCAAGTTAAAGTTATAAGTGAACGAATTTCTGATATATCCTTAGATGAAATGTCATTCGACAGAACAGCCAATTACTATGAATAGATTCTTACAGAATAACAGTTTCAAAGTGTGTGGGGAGATCATACCAAATGAATTGAAATCTATGAACAGTGAAAACAAACCATAATGCCATGTAGTTTAATTCTCTTTACGCCTCAATGTCATCTCCAATATAACTGAAATTTTTCTAACTTAATTGTGAGAACTGCACTATTACAAGTTACATACGTTCTCCTTAACGATATATTTTAAATGTGTGTGAGTGTGTATTCATTTGAAGCTGATTATTATCTCCGTTATAACTCAGAGTTTCTCGCTGTTGCAGTCCTTAAGTGACAAAAACGGCTTTTTGTGACCTCAAGGATCGCAAGTATCGTGTAATTCTGACCAGTGACGGAGTGAATGTTTCAGCTTCTAACGAATAAACTCCACTACAGATATTAATTACATTTTGACTTGATTGTTCAATCAAACGCGTGCATGCGTGCTTGTATCTCAGTCTTCCCCTCTCTCTCTATGTCTATATCTAACTACCTATCTATCTATCGTGAAATCATGTAAAAAGAATGTAATATTTTTTTCACACTGTTTGGGCACAGTTCATAAAAATGTTAACTAGTTCGTTTTGTTTGCTCCACTGCACAGGGTTTGTGTTCATACCATTGTCGAGCGAGATCAGAATATTTGTTATGAATACTGGTCTTTATATGAGAGTAACTGTGTTGGGTTGCATTTTAATTGTTTCTCTAACTACTGGGCATATCGCCAATATTTACTCTTATTGCAGTTAATTAGCATCTCTTTAAATCCATTCAATGACTTTTCTTTCTTTTCTTTTTTCATTGTATAAACTAGTTTTATGATTCTAAAGGATTTCTGGAAGAATGGCTGAAGTGTTGTATTTCTTTCATCTTGGTAGTTTTAGTCCATCAAAAAGCTATAGCTTATAAATTCTAAAGGTGTATCGAACAATCCAAACGAAGGACCATTTAAAACATTTATATGTTCATTTGGCATGCTAGAAATAACAGCCAAATTTCTATCTTATTAGACATTACCGTGTTTAAAGAAAGAGGATGGATACATCGGACAATATAGTTCTTGATATACAAAATGACAGGATGTTCAATCAGTCATGAACTAGGTCTCAATAACAACAAGAGTGCATCAAACTACGAGAATAATCAAAATTTAATATTTTTCATTGCGTTTACTATCTTCTATCTTTTACTTGTTTCAGTCTTTGGACTGCGCCAGTGCTGGAGCACCGTCTAGAAGGATTTCAGTCGAACAACTCGACTCCAGTTTATATTATTAATATTTTTTAAATTTGGTACTTATTCTATCGGTAGCTTTTGCTAAACCGCTGATTTACGGGGACATAAGCAAACCGGCAGCAGTTGTGAAGCGGTGGTGGAGACAAACACAAAGACACACACTCACATAGGATGGGCTTCTGTACAGTTTCCGACTACCAAATTCACTCACTAGGCATTGGTCGACCTGGGGTTATAGTAGAAGACATTTGCTTAAAGTACCGTGCAGTGAGACTGAATTTTAAATCACATGGTTGCGAAGCTAGCTTTTTAACTATGCAGCCATGCTTGCGCCTATTATTAGTTTGTTAAAATATATTTTCTTTCGAGAACTTAAACCGAATTAATGCAAGTTCCAAATGTTTGAGGCATAACTACAGTTTGATGCTCCACTGCCGTCTATGTTTCTATATATAGCTTCTCTAATAACGTACATTTTTCAAGGAAATTTTGCAGATATATTTCTTCGAAGCTGTAGAATATGATTACGTTGATGAAATTTACTTTTAAACTACTTATTTTACTCGAAAAGAAAAGATATCTATACAAATCCAGTTTTCAATAGCTAGAATACTTTTGATTTGCATTACAATGTAAATATGTTAAACATAAACTCAAGTTTTATTATGTTTTATGTTGGTAATGAATAATATCAATGAGGATAGCGCCGGAAGTTTTTTTTATGTCGTGCCATGATCATCAGCTGGTTATTGAATGATTAAAATGCCATGGACTTCTTTTCTTTCTGAGTATTAAAAAAACAAAAAACAAAAACAATAGTAATTTCATAAGCAAAATCGTAATCTATAGTTTTGGAAAAAAACCTACCTCAATAAAATTTCATTAATGCAAATTATGCGTTACGGTGGTATGGTTAAGAAGCTCGTATTGCAACTGCGTGGTTTCGGGTTCAACTCCACTGCGTAATACCTTGGACAAGTGGCTTCTCCTTTAACCATAGATCGACCGGTGACCGGTAATAAAGTCGCAATTTTTGCTAGGAAAAAAGTTACAAGAAAAAAAAGTCACAATCAATTTATGGGATCCGGACGAAACCCTACTAGGACAAAACCTCCTCAGACAAGTCCCACCCACCGGACAAAACCCCTGTGACTTGGATTCGATCGACCAACGCCTTGTCAGTGGATTTAGTAGACAGAAACTGTGTGGCACCTTGGGCAAGTGTCTTCTACTTTAGCCTCGGGCCGATCAAAGCCTTATGAGTGGATTTGGTAGACGGAAACTGAAAGAAGCCCGTCGTGTGTGTCTATATATATATATATATATATATATATATATATATATGTGTGTGTGTGTGTGTGTGTGTGTGTGTGTGTGTCTTTGTGTTTGTCCACCCACCATCGCTTGATAACCGATGTTGGTGTGTTTACATCCCCGTAAGTTAGCGGTTCGGCGAAAGAAACGACAGAGTAAGTCATAGGATTACAAAGAATAAGTCCTGGAGTCGATTTCTTCAGCTAAAAAAAATCTTTAAGGCGCTGCTCAGCATGGCTGCAGTCAAATGACTGAAACAAGTAAAAAAATAAGAGAATTATATATACACACACGACCGGTTTGCAACTTAGCAGTACGTCAAAAGAGAGAGATAAGTACCAAACTTTAAAAAAAGTTTATGGTGTCGATTAATAAAATATCAATAAAGTACTGGGACCAATTTGTTCGAATGAAGCCCTTCAAAGCAGTGCCTTAGCATGGCCTTAGGGTAATGAATGAAACAAATAAAATATTGCACACACATACACTGACAGGTTGCTAATGGCGAAACTTCAAAGTCACATTTAACTAGCATTTCGCTTGAATATAATTATTGAATTTTGCATCGATATTGAATCCTTTGTCCGATATATGTGACCTAATGTTTCTTAGGCTCATAGAAGTAAGGAGGTAAATGGCAGATTATATCAAAAAAATCTACAGGGGAAGAGCTTATAATCAAAGTCACTGACGTAGAGTATAATGAAAATATTTTCTATTTTGACTAAAATTATTATATCGCAGGTATTTTTCTCCGTCAACGTTTCATTTTCTTTTAGTTTTTACGTTATATCTTAAGAGATATTGTTATGCACCACCAATTCTTTATTGTAAATCAACACAATAGATTCACCTATTATCTCTCACTCTTTATATAACAATATATTATGCTAAGTGAAAAGCTATTTCTAAATAGGCTTTCCCATAAAACAGTTCAGGTTTTTTTTAAAGCTACGGGCTATAAATGAAACTTCCTTTGTTTTCTATAGAATTAGTTTTGTTTTTAATGTTTATAATAGAATTACAAAAGAATTAAATAGGATCGAAGCATTTCAGTTTCATTTCTCAGCGCCTATTCTCGGTTGTCTTTAGGCAAAAAGGAGCCTGACTTTGAAATCTGTAGTTAGCGATCGAAAATTTTCAGTTGCAATCTTCTTTTATTTGTTGCAGTTGTTGGACTACGGTCATGTTGAGGAACGCTTTGAACAAATCAATCCCAATACTTTTTTTGTGTGTCTTTTTAAGTCTTGTACATATTCTACTGGTGTCTTTTGCGAAACTGCTAAATCTCGGAGGTGTATACAGTTGTTAAGCGGTGGTGGTGGTGGGAACAAAGACTCAAAAGACATACACATGTATATATGATGGGCTTCCACACGGTTTCCATGTACCACATTCACTCACAAGACATTAGTGGGCCCAGGGTTTTAGAAGAAATCGCTTACTTAACGTGCAGCGCCGTTGGAGTGAACCTGAAACCATGTAGTTGCAAAAAGGTGAACCTCAAAATGCCTTCTGTAAAATCTAATTACAAGTTAATATCGGACAAAAAGATTGAACCAGTGGTGAAAAAATATGGGGATGGGGGCTTTTTTTTTCCCACTTTAATTTTTAATGGTTTGTTCAAGAGGAACAGTTTGTGCCCAGAAGCTAGGCCAGCCTCCCGAAACTAGTGAGATTGATGCAAGTCGACGTATGCAGGAAATGTAATGGTGGGCGTGGGGCAGTGGAATTGACTCTGGAAAGAAGAAAATAATTAATGCAGGAACAAGAGAAGGGTACACTTATACACACAGACTATTTTATTATATGAAGATTTCTCTTGAAACCGCAAGTTCCATAGAGCTAAGTTCCAATACAGCCATATAATCCATTTTAATATATGGACGAATAAATAAAAGTGCGTCTGTTTTTAATTTCCAGGGTTAAAGGTTTGGCTTGTGGTTAATATTGGATCCATGAAATAATTGTGGTTTAACGTATTAAAAAAAGAATACCATTGTTATGAAATTGACGATAACAACATCTATTCAAATGATTGTGATAAGCTTTTAGCATGGATATTGATTTAGTTCGTTAAAAGTTGTTTTTTTCTTTGCACCAGAAAATTAAATAACGTTTGATTGTCGTTTATGATTGTGTAAAAAAAATTCTTTGAACAATAGGCAATAAAAAAAATTAATTTGATTTATTCATCGATAGAATAAACTATAATAATACGGCAAAAGCTCTAAAACTTTAAAACAAACGACACTTCTACAATTTGCCGATAAAAGAAAATTAGGATAGAATAAATTATGCAAATTTATTTGGGGTGCGCAAGTACTTTTAGAGATGTGAATATTGCCACTGAATAAGAATTTCCTCCTTGATAGATATAAATAGATTTATTGAAATAATTAATATTAACGTCATAAAATATAATTTCCATGGTAACTATCAAATTATATAGCACGAATATCTACAATCTAATTTCTATTACAGTATTAATAAAAAGTAAGTTCATGATTTAATTATCAAGGTGATCGCAAGCGTTCCTTTTCAAATAATTGTTTCTAATCAAGGCACAAGGTCAACATGATACCGTTGATCCCAAACCTCAACTAGCATATTTTCTATTATCGACCTTGGAGCGACGAAAGACAAAATTGACTTCAACAGGATTTGAACTCAAAACACAGAGAAAGTTATGTATTTCCTTGAATTCTATCACACTATGTGTGTACGTGTGTGTGTTCCAGATATTGGTTTCAGATTTTGATACAAGGCCAGCAACTTCGGGCAAGGGTGGGGGGGGGGTCGATTACATTGACACCAATCTTCAACTGATACTTATTTTATCGACTTGGAAAGGGATGAAAAGCAAAGTCGACCTCGGTGGAATTTGAACTCAGAACGTAAAGACGGACGAAATGCCGCTAAGCATTTTGTTCGGTGTGTTAACAATTCCGCTAGCTCGCCTTCTTGTTTCTCATCTTTTTTTAATATATATTTCTTTTACTTGTTTCAGTCATTAGACTGCAGCCATGCTGGAGCACCGCCTTGAAGAATTTTTAGTCGAATGAATCGACACTAGTACTTTTTTTTTCTAACTTAGTTACGAGGATGTAAACACACCAACATCGGTTGTCAAGCGGCGGTGGTGGAACAAACGCACGCGCACGCGTACACACACACACACACATTAAAATTAATATTTTGTGCCAACGCACGAAACTCTCGGATCTTGAGTCACCCTTGCTTCTGCTAAATACTAATAAAAATATATATATACTCATATTTTGAGTTCTATTTTCCCTGTTTGCATCACCATACAGTCCAAAGATGAGATCGAATGATTTTTAGTATAGAAGACAATGCTCAAATGATTCAAACATAGACTCCGGTATCTTTACAGGGGCAGAACTAGGGAGGGGGTGTTGAGGGTCACGTGCCCCCCTCAAGAAAAGAAGTGCGCCCTTCTAAATAATGTTATTACGCCTTTCTCTCCTGGAATTGTATTCCCTTCTGACCTTGTGCCCTCCCTTTGAAAGATTCCTGGAACCGCGCCTGCTTTACAAGAGATCAATGGCTATACAAGAGATCAATGGCTATACAAGGGATCAAATTGAGCAGATATAGAGGGTTATATTTAATATATCTAATTTGTTTATCCGCATAATTGCCTGTTTGTGTGTGTGTGTTTGTGTGTGCGTGTGGGGTTGAGTAAAAAGTAAGCAACGTTTTGAACCATGAAGAATTTGTATCAGATTTTTGCAGAGTTTTGAATTTTTAAAAACATTTTTTTGAAATTGTCTGATAATACAGACATAGACTTGCCCAAATGCAGCACCGAAAACCTTCCCTAAACTCGAGCTCTTCAAAAAGAAGCTTATGGTGACTGTTTGGTGGTGTATTGCTGGACTCATCCACTATAAATTAACATTGATATTTTTTCACCGTTGTTCCAATCATCTTTCGAAGAGATTGTATTGTTCAGAGTTGATTTTGTATCGTTTCGGATAGGTTATCCTTGGTTTAAGGTCCTCCCTAGCGGGGTTACCTCTTGTTGATAATTGTTTAACTTGTATTGTTTGCTTTTTGTTGTGTTTTCTCCTCCAGTGGGGGCGAAAATTACAGCGAGTATGGAGGAATTGCAAGCGATTGCCGGGAGTTACGCTTCAATAGCAGGCCGTAATAATATTGCTGCTACTGTGAGACAGCTGGAAGTCAGGGAGGTGCCTGTGGACTTTGAGATAGTGAAGAAAAGTAAAAAAAAAATGATACAAAGAGAAGAGTCAAGATTGAAATTGACGCCGCGGGAAGAGTTAACAAGAAGCAAAAAGCGAAAAAAAAACAGTGAACTACAGAACCCTTTCACTAGCGAATAAGAAAATAGAAATGGCGAAAGAGGAAGATTTGGAAGAATGCTTGAAAGAGATAAGTAACATCGAATTCTACTGTAGAGGAAGGAAATTTGGTACATGGAGGTGCGCTTCCCGACTGTGGAGGAAGCAGCAAAGCACTCCATTGTAACCTTGAAAACGGAAAATTGGGCACTCCTGCTAACTTATCTCGGGAAACGAGTAGCGAGAGTGAGGATTGGTAGGGTGCCCCCAGAGATCAACGAGATGTGGCTGCTAGCAGCTATCCTAATAGACACGAAAGATAACCCTCATGTATTGCAGGTAAGCCGTACTAAACAGCTGAATTGGTGGGGATATGGCCTAGAAGTCATAATCCAGGCCACCATACTAGAACTACAAGAGATAACTGAAGAAATAGTTGCCAGAGGATGTGAAGCTGCGTGTGGTAGTGGAGGGAAGACCTCCCACTGCAGAGAGAAGGGCCATATTAAGGCAAATTGCCCCCGTCTCAACAACCAAACATCAATGGAGGTGAGACAAGAGGAAAGTAGCATGGACGAGAATCTGAAGGAAGGTACCGAGGAGGTAGATGCGGAGAGCAGAGATGAAGTCCATGAAATACAGAACAGGAAGAGGAAAGACATCAAAAACTTCCCACTCCCAAAGAACTTTAAAAAAAAAGAAAAATAAAGAACTAAGTGACACACAAACGCTCATACAGCATTCCACATTACAACAAACACACAAGAACATCGCAGACAGCCCAGAATCCCCAACTAAATATACACAACCACGCACATACAGCCCAATAACTCCAGTAAAATATTCACAAGCACTCACAGACACTTCAGGTAGGTATACACGAACAAATTCTGACATTACAGATTCCCCAATTGAATACACACAAGCAGACGCACAAGAAACACAGAACAATTACAAATATAAGGCGTGGACGAATGCGGCCATCGAAGGAAAAATCGGGAAGATGAAGTCAGTGATAAGAGTTACGGAGGAGGATAACATATGAGTTCCAGGTATGGAATGTATATTGATTGGTATTAAGAACTATAAAAAAATTAAAGGCAAACACTGGGGACGGCGTAAACTCATTAGGGTTAGAGATAAGGTATGACCATTTGCCACCTGTGGTGAAATTCGTAAAATTGAAGCCACATTTTATTTACTAAGATAATTATTTGGATAAACACAGGATTTCAAAACAGCAGAAAATATAGTTAAAACGGTACTACTCGGAAGTGGGGTCGAATAGCCCTTACATCTTCATTTTTTTATAAATTCATTTCATTCATCCTTTTATGTTTTTTGTCCCCACTTGTGCTACCTTGTCTCTTCTTGTTCGTCCCTTCTGTGCAGGGCCATATTGGCCAATAAAATGAAATATGTTACAATCATTTCTGACGGAGTTGATCGTGAATTTTGTTTGTGTGAAAGGTTAGTCAAAGTTGTATTTGTTATTAATTGTTGGGATCTTTGTGATTTGACGGGCAACACTTGTTTTCTTAACGAAACACTTTCAAACTTGGGACACTGGTAGAATGTGTCATATAAAACAACTTCTTCTCTTAACCTTCTTAACAAAAAATTGTACATCGCAAATTTCACCTCAATAGACGTCAGTGATTGGTTGAAATTACCGAAATACGACAATTTTTTTTACATGAAATAACTTCGAATACAAAATTTTTTATCTGTTCTATACAACAAAATATACAAGTATTCGAAGTTTGAAAGTGTTTCGGTACCAAAAACACTACATAAAAAAATGTTGCCCGTCAAATCACAAAGATCCAATTGTTGTGTCTTAAGACACTTATTTTTGCTGCCTTACGGCAGTTTTGTTAACTCTGTCCCCCTTGTTTGAAAGGGAAAGCGCTGTTAAAATGGAGAGAATGAGCTACTCCGACCCGTCGTCGTCCGAGGAGGAGCTGGTGAGATGTCTAGACGAAATAGAGAGATGGAAAGGAGGAGCTTCGCAGAGGCAGTGAGACGGCAGTCTGGAGATGTGTTTGGAGGGAACTGAAAGATTCTATGGAATGATGAAACGGGGGTGGAACAATATCAAGGTATCCCCTCCCAGGGAAACTACTGAAAGGACAGCCAAAAGAACGGTGTTGTATAGAACATACAACGCAAGACTGCATCGGATAGATGTGTTTGGGAAGGAAGACTGTGATTTGGACGAGGAAGTGGACACAGCTAGATTAAAAGATATGGTATGGTCACATGATTTGTTTAAACGGTTCAAATGTCTCATCCAAACTTGACTATAAAAAGTTCAATGAGGTCGCTCGGAGTGTGGGGTTCGAGTCGTTGTCATTCCATCTTTCATTAATTTTTAAAATGTCTTTTTCATCAGTTTGCTCCCCCCCCTTTGTGTTTTGTTCGTCCTTGTGCTGTCTCCTCTGTGTAAGACCCTTGTGGTTAATTAAAAATAAGTTGTTACAGTCACCTGAAATGGAACTGTCAAAGCGGAAACGGAAAGAAGCACATTGCATGCATGCAATGTGCTTCTTTCCGTTTCCGTCAACCAAATCCACTCACAATGCTTTCGTCGGCCCCAGGCTATTGTAGAGGATAGGTGTCCAAGGTGTCACGCAGTGGGATTGAACCCAGAACCATGTGGCTGGGAAGCAAGCCACATGGTTCCGCGCCTTATATTAAATGTTTAATAAAAGTCTTGGTTCTAGATTTTCGCACAAGACAGCAATTTTGGGCGGGGGCTAAGTCGATTTCATCAACGCCCAGTTCAACTGGTACTTATTTTATCGACTCCGAAAGGGATCGCAAACAAAGTCGACCTTGGCGGAATTTGAACTCAGAACATAAAGACGGATGAAATGCAGCTAAGCATTTTGCTCGGCGTGGTAACAATTCTGACAGCGTGCCGCCTTGTTTCTTATATTAAAGGTTTAATGTAAATATTATGGTTGTTGCTTCTTAGTATTAGTGTATGTACTATTCGTTGGTTTAAAAATTACGTTCAGAAAAAATAAATCGAAATGCTGACGCAGATATGAACTTAAAATTTATCAGTTATTAAACTAAATAAGCTGTTATTGCTGGAATTACTATTTACTACAATGAAAAAAGTTACAGAAAAATATTCTTTTTAATCAAGTTCCATAATTTATTTTAGACCTTAGAATTTTTAAGTAATCTAAATATTTTTGGAGGGTTGTAGCTGGCACAATATAGCTGGTAAAGTGTTGTGTTCAAATGTTCAAATTCTGTTGTTGTTTACTTAACTTCTCACCCTTTTGAAATCGATAACATATGTACAAATAATAGATACAGAAAGGGATTCACATTGAATTGACTGCCTTCCCCCTAAATATTATAGCATTGTCTCGATTATAAGTAATCAATATGTTCAGCTTTTAAATAAGGGAATAATACTAAACTTGCAATTACGAATATGCTGCGCTAAACTAATTTGTATAATCGCGTTTGCTCGAACCATGATTCCTAGCTCTTCTGCCATGCAACTTACAATTGTTCTTTATTAACTCATTTAAGCGTTTTCCAGCAAACAAATGCGTTTGCGTTGTGGTTTGTTTTTGTTTCCTGAAATTTATATAACGTTATATCTTTCAAAGCTATTAAAAGGAATTCTCGCTAATGGATCTCTACTGGCCATTATTCCCAATTTGCTATTCACAGAAGAATAGTGAATGGCAATTTTGAGTGATTCAGGATATGCGAGTGGTAAGCAACTTGCCGGCAGTTTGCAGTAAATGTGGGAAATGTACAGTTAGTTACACTTTCCACTTCCTACTTCACTACTTCAAAACGGTCGGCAAGTTGCTTTATCACATACCAAATCGCTCTAAATTGTTCCATTCTACTTTACTCTTGAAAAAGAAGACAACGGCATTATGGAAACTTTTTACAAAGACTTTCTGGGTTAGCACTTTTTATTGGTTACAAAAAGCTGTATCTTTCATGGTTAGTCCCGAAATACACGATACAATAAATGACTAATCGGTTATGCATTATTGCGATATTCTTATATGGTATATAGACATCATAACCAAAGCAGCTGAAACATTCTTTTTATTTACGTTGTGTTGAAACCTTTGTTAACTATACATCGTACTCGACGTTTGTTTTAAATTCCCAATAATTTTAGTTACTTATAGCAGGTGAGTGGTTTAAGAGTAGGCGTAGATAAGTTAGTAAATTTCTTGTTGGTGTACGGGAAGAGACAACATTTGCACTTACTTTAGGTGGTCACTTTCAGAAATCTTACCTCCTCTACCTATTGAATTGCTCTCAAAATATTTTATGAAAAATCAAAGTATATTTGCTTTCACAAAAATAAATGTCTATGGAAAGGCTCTTCAGTTTTCCGATCTTTTCTTTCCATATCTTTTATATTTTTTAGAAGAAGAGTGTGTAATCGAAATATTAAAGACATTTCCTTTTCCCCGCCATTTTCTGAGTGCCAAACTAATACTGACTCTGGGTTTATTTTCCCTCGTCTTTGTGTTGTACTTTTCGTACTTATCTTTGCACTTATATATTTCAGATCAGTCATATTAAATAGTTTACTTACACATGGTCACCATGATGTTATAGATGTTAACAGTAGTTCAATTTTGGAACTAGGTGATAGTGATCTATCATCTTGTCATTTTCAGCGTTGATCATTGCTCAATTAATTCTTCAGCCTAAAATGTACATCCGTCATGTTGCTTCTGCTGAGGATTTCTTCTGTGGTTGATAAAGTAAATTATGTGTGTGTGTGTGTACGCGCAGTATAGACAAATATTTAAGAAGTTCACTTCGCAGCAACGAGATTCCAAGTTCAGTCTTGGGTAAATGTCATTTTCTATAGCATCAGGTTGAGCCTTACCTTGGAAGTGAAACATGTTGGCAGATGTACTATACCTTTAGGTCAAAAGTAGAGTCTTGGCACACATGCTGTTTGAGAATTACGTTAAGAGTACAAGTGTCTTTGAAATGCTCGGCCACTTAGTCGTTAATTCAGAATGAGGTAATTTAGTTGATCGAAGAACTGAATACTCGTCAATGAACGACAGCAAACCATCAGCCTCTCTCTCTTCGCCTGTCCAGGAATTGAACTCACGACCGTAAGATTATGAACCGAATACGCTAACCACTAGACCACCCACGCCCCGTCACATTACTAGACAATAGATTTGTTAATTAGACAGAGTCGTTTTTCTAGTATCTGAGTGTAAAACTAGCTATAGTTAAGATGTTTAAAATGAACAAGACTAGACGAGTTGAATTTGTGTAAAAATAGTATTAAGAAAAAAAACAAAAAAAAAACGAAGTAACTAGAACTGGAAAGATAAAGAACAAATTCCTTGTTGAGGATGAAAGTGTATTTATCAAGCAGGTGAGTGGTTTAAGAGCGAACGTAGGTAAGTTAGTAAATTTCTTGTTTGTGTACGGGAAGAGACAACATTTGCACTTACTTACAGATTAATTGGGAAATCTCGAAGAAAATGATTATTAAAAAAAGTTAAGAAGACTTTAAAATAGATGTGCCAACGATTCGGGCTGAGAGAGAGATAGAATGATGGTCTGCACCTGGGATAGAAGATATTGGCTTGTCAGATAAATTCGTTCGCTTTTTTGTTTTCTTTTTTCTTCTTGGCACTCCATCGTCATATGTCTGAAAAGAGGTAAAATTTATTCTAATCTCAAAAAACGCTAAATAAAGTTATAGAGGAATGAAACAACTACAGAAAACAACTATGATAAAAATATTTTTCGTATTAATTAAAAAAACACGGACAAAATATACAAGTATACGAAGTTTTAAAGTGTTTCGGTAGAAAACACATTAAATAAAACATAAATAAAAAATGGTGCCCGCCAAATCAGAAAGATCCAAGGATTTAAAAAATAAATAAATGATAAAGAATGAATTTATCTGACAACCTAATATATAAAATCACCGAGGAAAGAATCCGTATTCCACTCAGTAATTTACGGGTTTTACTATGCAATAATCCATTTTCAGTTTATGTTATCCGCAATAAAATAAGATCAAACTATTCAGATTCCTGAGACAAGAAGAAATACTGCAAAAAAAAAAAAAAAAAAAAGAACCCACTCATGACAGCGACAGGATGCAATGTAGGATCATGTTAATTTGAATGATTACATTGAGTGGAAAACCGATGTCAAAATGTACATGACATGGTAACCCGATTGTTAATAGATAAGGATATTGGATGAATTCAGTAACTAGGTAGATTTGGAGAATCGGTAGAGAATCGAATAAAATGCTTTGTGATATATATTTTGGCTCTTTACGTTCTAAGTTCAGATCTCAACAAAGTGAAATTTGATTCTAATCCTTTTATTGTCGATAAAATAAAGTACTGGACAATTTAATCGACTATATCCACCATCCAAACTTGAGGCCTTGTGCCGATATTAGAAAGCAGTATTTGATATATGCGTGAGTATATGGCTGAAGTATGTCACGTTTGATGCCTGTTTGTAGAAAACAATCTCATTTGGAAAATAAACACCGGTACTTGACTGGTACTTATTTTTCAACTCCCGAAAGGATGAAAGGCGAAATCGACCTCGGCGGAATTTAAACACAGAATGTAAAGAGCCGGAAGAAATGCCGCTAAACATTTTGTCCGATGTGCTAACGGTTCTGCTACCTCGTCGCTTTATGGCTCACTTGCAATATTTCATGTTATGGAATCTGTTAAACAGCTCTAATGTAACCGAGGTTGATTGAATTATTATCACAATTGTTCAGATAAAAATCTGTTTCTAAATATTTGCATGGGATATATCACATTTCTTGGCTTTCTCTTCATCATCACCTTCCCTCCTCTTTCACTTCACTCTGTCCTTTTTCTTTTTTTCTCGTCCCTCCCTAATTCTTCTAATCCTACTGCCTCTACCTCTCTCTCTTCTATCTCCACGTGACCGGTGTTCGGCCAAGCCTGACCTTTCTTTATTGGTTCGACTACCATCCGTGCAACATCTATATTCCTCCCTATGCCTGTCATCTCCTATTATTTCTCCTTAGTCGAAAGACACCAGTTGTTATGTCCTTTATTTGCATTTGTATTTGTGTACCATTTCTTCGTTTTTTTCCCGTCCTTGTTTTCGTATACATTCGCTGCTTTCTTCCAAGGAATCTAGTGCTCTTAGCTTAGTTTTTCCTTGGGGCTGGCCAAATTGGAGCAATCTCGAGTATAACCAGCCGAAATTGCAAAGCTAATCTGGAACTCGACTGAAGAAAGAAAACTCCGAATGACTCGTCCTTGTTTTTTGTTTTTTTTTGTATCGTCTGTCTGGATGTTTTGCGTTCTTGTTTCATTTTTGGTATTCCTTTATATATATATATATATATATATATATATATATATATATATATATATATATATATGTGTGTGTGTGTGTGTGTGTGTGTGTGTGTGTGTGTGTGTGTGTGTGTGTGTGTGTGTGTGTGTGTGTGGTTCATGCAGGCATGGCGTGGATTCGATTCTAGATCGCCAGATTTCACTTAACACTCACGGTAAACAATAGTTTTTTCTGTGAGTGACAGCAGTTATATTTGCCAGATGCCTTCGCTAAGCAGAATAATGTCTTTGCCACTTGACCCTTCTAACCGCGTCTAGGCCACCAAAAGCTAGATTAGAGATAACAGACCGCCATTTTCGTTTACTTGTTTCAGCCATTTGATTGCGGCCATGCTGGAGCACTGCCTTTAGTCGAACAAATCGACTCCAGCACTTATTCTTTGTAAGCCTAGTACTTATTCTAGCGGTCTCTTTTGCCGAACCGCTAAGTTATGGGGTCGTAAACACACCAACATCGGTTGTCAAGTGATGGTGGTGGGACAAACACAGACACACAAATACATACATAATACACACACACACACAAGCACATATACGACGGGCTTCTTTCAGTTTCCGTCTACCAAATCCACTCGCAAGACTTTGGTCGGCCCGAGGCTATACTAGAAGACATTTGCCCAAGGTGTCGCGCAGTGGGACTGAACCCGGAACAATGCAGTTGGGAAGTAAGCTTCTTACCATACAACCATTCCTATTTCTGTCTGTCTGTCTGTCTCTCTCTCTCTCTCTCTGTGTATATATATATATATATATATATATATATATATATATATATATATATATATATCCGAAAAGTATAGTATTAAATATCCTTCACGGCTGATCTTATCAATCGGTTTCGCGTAAGGGAAGTAAGCTTCTTACCATACAACCATTCCTATTTCTGTCTGTCTCTCTCTCTCTCTTTATATATATATATATATATATATATATATATATATATATATATATATATATACATATATCCGTAAAGTATAGTATTAAATATCCTTCACGGCTGATCTTATCAATCGGTTTCGCGTAAAGAATACAATGGAGTGTTAGGTGACAATCTGATTATATAACTTTACGTTCATCAGAGTCAGCCGATATGGAATATAATATGGCAACTGTTCTCTATTGTTGGCGGTGGATTAGCATGAATGGTCAGCAGCTACTGTGAAAAAAAGTTCCTTTATATTAAGAGAGATCAATATTTTGATGATTTAACACGGGTTGAAAATATAGGGAACAGACATAAAGGTGTTGGATACTCAGAGCTTATCCGTCTTATGAATTTTTACGAGAACTACAAAACAATCATATTGTGGGTGAAGATTATTCTAAGAAAAATGAGCAATTTATGCGGATAATCTTCAAGTTTCTTTTGAAATAATACTGAGTAAGCCTTTTGAAAAGGTTCTAACGAATTTTTCAGTAAATAACGTTGAGAAAATATACAGGATACTATATCAGCTTACCATTTAATTAGCTACATTCATGTAATTTCTTCGGTGGTAGGATTAAATGAGTACTTTGATTTGTGCAAAAAAAAAAAAAAATGTTTCTTGTCGGCATAGAAAATTCTTGGAAAGAATTGATATCCATGTTGTAAAAAGTTTATTTCATATTTTTACAGAAAGTCTTCGTTAAATATCACATTAGTTTAATCCACCAAGACAGAAATAGCTACCCATTTATTTGAGGTAAGAGCCAGAGGCGTAGCAAGAGGAAAGGGACGAGGTAGAGTAGTCACCCCTGGATACAAGTATGAAAGGGTGGAAATTTTATCTGGCACATTATGGTTGTTAATTAAATTAAGATGTGCGAGCTAAGTGCATCCATGCTCCAGGACGCTGAGAAAGAACTCTTGGTTTGCCACTGGCGAGAGCGCTGTATAATTCTATCATTTCGTTGGTTTACATAACTAGGTTTGTGTCTTCCCTTAACTGTAACTTGAAAAAAGGGTAATATTTCGTTTTAAATATCCAGAATATGAAAGAACGAACAGGGCAGAAAATCGACATTAGCTGGAAACTTGGAAATAAATGAAACTGAACTCTGAACTAGTTATATCAGATAACTATTGCTTTTACTGCATAGCAGATTTCTTTTTACAATGGATTGCCATCCACCAATAGATATGCTCCACAAAGCGAGGCTGTGGGGGTACCAAGAAGAAATAATGTTGTCTAATGTTTCAATAATACCTGCATGAACAACACCTTCAAGCTTTTCCATCTGAACATGTTTGGCGATTCACCAAACACTTCGGCTCATTACAGCACACTACTGAATTATTAATCAATCTCAACGATGCCAGAAACTTAATAGTAATTTCAATATCAATTGTTATGGTGCAAATATCCCATAGGAAGTAATTCCATTCTGTCATGATAATTATGTTCGCTACGATTCTAAAAGGCGTTTATCGCCTCAAAAGTTCAGATATTTCTTCAATACATAAACAATTTCAAAATAAACTTTCAGTTTAAAAGAAAATAATCTTTTCACTTTCATTTTACTATCAGCTTCACTTTCACTTACAAGAAAAGATTATTGAACACAGCTAGATTGACTTTCCGAGATAAACCTCACGTAAACACGAGCGTAGACATGGCTGATTAATTCAGAACTTCGCTTTGTAACTACGCAGTTTCGAGTTCGATTCTATTGTACAATACCTTGGGCAACTGTCTTTTACATAGTAATAACTTCGAGTTGATCAATATCTAGGAGGGGGAATTTGATAGGCAGAAAGGTACATCATCAATTTAGTCAGTTCGACATATCTTGTTTATGTTACCGAAAGCAGTATGACAATCGCAATCTTTAAATTAGTTTCAAATTTCGGCATAAGGTCAGCATTTTCGAGGTAGTGTTAAGTCGATTACATCAGCTCCGAAAAGGATAAAATGTAAAGTCGACTCAGGGAGCAAAGGTAGACGAAATGCCACTTAGCATTTTGCCCAGTACGGTAACGATTCTATCAGCTCGCCGCTTTATCACAATATCTAAATTAAGATTTTATTACATACATTTGAAGCTGTATATATATATATATAATTTAATAAACATAATGTTTTTATGAGCTACTATTAGTTTCATGCGCTGAGAGCATGCCAGACAGTATTTTTTAACACGTCTAGTGTCCTAGCACAATCATCAGGCACTGACCACATGGTATAACGAACTAAAAATAGTTCGTTATACCACGTGGGCAGTGCCTGATGATTGTGCTAAGACACCAGACGTGTTAAAATACTGTCTGGCATGCTCTTAGCGCATGAAACTAATAGTAGCACATAAAAACATATATTGTGTTTATTAAGTAGTATTGACCTCTCATCAGATGGAGTACATTTTTGTCGATCTTATCATTACGGAACAGCACACACACACACATTATTCATGCCTTGCCCCGCCAAAAAAGAAAAAAATAATTGGAAATCAACAGCCGTGATACTTTCAAAATAAATATATGAATTACATTTATTATTAAATTTCGCCTGTCAGCTTATCGCTTATTCGGATCCGAATTTCATCAGGGAATCACCCTGGTTCATCAGAGAGATTATAAGGAATGGGCTAAATTTCTTGTCTGTCAGAATATGCATATATTCACGCATATGGTGCGCATCTTTCGTCGACATGTATCAGATCCAAATATTGGCGGGAAAACCAAGAAGAGTGTTCTTCGAGTGAAGATCTCTGGAATATTTTGATTTACACCGAGTTAGACATTCCCGCAGTTAGAAATGAATTGTAAACCATGAGTTGATATGTTGTAAACCTGTTAACCACTTCGTAGTTAAGATAATAAAACCATGTTAATGTGTCGTGGCACTTCCAACACAATAGGTTGTAGGTCAAATAGTTTAATACTTATCTCCCCTAGATAGGTTATAATAGTTATAATGGGGTGGGGGAGAAAGTAAAGTGAAAAAATAAGCCCAAGAATCAAGGGGTGGTTTTCGTCGGTAAAAATTAGTGAAGCTTGTATATTCGGATAAGTTCTTATGCCCAGGGAATACGATCTCGACTATTTCACGATAGACCTTTTATGTGGGAGACACAAATGTTACTTGATAATATTATAGCATTTGCAAGTTGCAATTGTCCGTGTTGTGGAAAACTCTTTTATCTTCTCTTCGTTTTCTGAATTCGATAAATGTAATTATAACCGGTTCATTTACTTATAATAATCTTTTCTACTCTAGGCACAAGGCACGAAATTTTGGGGGAGGGAGCCAGTCGATTAGATCAACCCCATTACGTAAAACTTCTCAGCCCCGAAAGGATGAAAGGCAAAGTTGACCTCGGCGGAATTTGAACTCAGAACGCAAAACCGCTAAGTATTTCGCCTGGCGTGCTAACGTTTCTGACAGCTTGTCGCCTTATTTACTTATAATAATATAATGAAATTGTTGTATACAGTGCTCAGGTGCACTGTGCTGGGGTACCGCATTGAAGAATTTTAGTTGAACAGATCGACTCCAGTACCTATTTCTTTTAAAAGCCTGGTACTTATTCTATCGTTCTTTTTTTGGCTGAACCACTACGTTACGGAGACGTAAACACACCAATACCGGTCGTTAAGCAATAGTGGGGGATGTGTACGCGGCTTTAAAAAAATATATAATGATAAGGGAAAAAGTGGTTTTCTCTTAAAACATGATAGAAGTAGCTATAGTTTCTAATATATCTAGATTTGTCTATGTTCATTGAAAAGTTACCGTCACAACCACTGTCGTAGATCAATTAACAGATACTATGCAGTCAGTTACTGAGTGAATATGATGTAGAAAATAAATAAATGCACTCGACCCACTGCATATTGACCACCACTAGCTTTTATATCCGCGCGTTTTAATTTGGTCATTGCGTTCTATCAACTTTTAAACAGTGGGTATAATTTATCTCAATCTTTTAAAATCAGAACTGCTTTTGTACCATTAACAAACTTCTCGACGATGAATGTGTAAGAAAACAGCTACACGATCAGTAAATAATAATTACCAAGCAGGTTCGGTTGCCGCTAGCGTCTTTCAAGCGTCCAGCGCAGTTGTATGAGAGCTTTGAAAATTGATGTCCGCAGTATACTTACAGCCGACAAGACTGACAACAAAGATTAAAACCTCTTCAGTCGATATAAGACTATAAATGATTACAATATAGGTGCATAACTGCGTATAGGATAGATATATGTTTGTAGTGATATCAAGTCAAGAGAAAAAGGTTAATGCGTTTGATTCCACGGAGAATTTGGTTATATCTAATACTCATACGTCTCAGTACTCCTTTGCATTAAGGAGAAAAAAAACACTACAGCCTCGCTCTCACACTAATCCTAATACACTTTCACTTGCTTTTATCCCCCCCCCCGTCTATCTCTAATAATCTTTTCTTCTTCCTCTACTATTCTTTCATACTTTTACTTTGCCCATTTGTTAACATCCGACATCACTATCACCTATATCAATTTGAACGCCTTCTAATTTTCCTGCTTTCTTCCCCCATTTCCTTCTCTTCCTCTTCCTTCGACATATTATTTATTTATTTTTACCACTCCTCCTATCAATTAACCTCTTACTTCACTGTCCTGCTGTCCCCGAGCTCGGCAATCTTGTTACCCTCCCATGCTTCTCTTTGTATATCGACGCCTGCCGTCGTCGTTGCTACTGCTGACAAGCCTCCTCCCCTTCCTCCTTCCTCACAGTATTGTTGATAGCAATTACAGCTCGCACTTTCCTTCTTCTCTACACCAACCGACCGACCACAGCTAGGTAGGCAAACTTATCACATAAATATATACATATATACTCGTTTGATACCTACATTTTTAGTTCATTTTACCGTCATATATATCGTATTTATTTACTGGAATTATTGTTGTTACTATTTGTTTCTCTTTCAAATATTATTTTTCACAGACTTCATCTACATTCGACACTTGCTGTTTTTTTTGTTTGTTTCCTCCCACCCTTTCACTTCCTTCCTGTCCTGTCCGATTTGTCACACATCGTCCTTGTAATACACACACCCCCACAAGACGATGTACCCTATTTACATAGATTTTTATACAACTAATTAATTACACTTAATGTTACATCAAG
The DNA here is from genome assembly GCF_046866305.1 of Octopus bimaculoides. NCBI lineage: Eukaryota > Metazoa > Mollusca > Cephalopoda > Octopoda > Octopodidae > Octopus > Octopus bimaculoides. The sequence goes on along the minus strand of NC_142931.1, from coordinate 26,053,574 downwards.
CTGATAATGACACCCAAACAGTCATTCATAAAGCTTAGGGAGACATCAGTTGTAAAAACTGTTCCTCTTATTCCCAAGAAACTGTTCTTACCATAAGTTGATCACGTATCACAATGTTTCTGACTCATCTATATTAACAGCAGAATAACTTAGCAGTTGTTTTATTGTTAAATTGATTAGTTTTATTTATTTACTTTTTAAATTTTTCCTACTATTTTGTGTGTTTCGTGTGGACGATCATTGTGTATGTGTGTACGTGTGTATGGGGTAATCGCAGTATATCGATATGTAGAAGTATGTGTTATCCGAAGCCTGCTTACTAAGAAATATGTACATTTTTTTCAAAAAGGCTATGGGACGAAACGATAAAATATTTTAGATATACATTGCATTAATCTTCAACCAACTCCAACTAAGTTTGTTTTTAATTCAGAATATTTTTCAAGTATATCTAATTTCAGTCACTAAGACGATTTCATATTCAATTGTTTCGGGTGTTTGTTTATGCGAAAATGGCCATATCTTGAGATCGCTGGTTGTGTATAGATATCGCGCGCGTGCGCGCTTACTGGCATAATCTATGTACGTGTATATATATATATCATATATACATATATATATATATATATATATATATATATATATATATATATATGTGTGTGTGTGTGTTTAATTAATTTGGTGTAAAATCGAATTATCAAGAAAAAAATTCTTTTTGATTGATAGTAATGGAATCAACCCACAAGTATAAGACAACACACACGCACACAAATGTATACAATGTGTGATAACACACATTCGGTTATTTGCGAGCATTATATATACGTGTGTGTGTGTGTGACGTCCGACAATGCGCAGTTCGACTCCCGTGTTGAGATCTGTTCTCGTACTTATTATATATGATGTGGAATGATACCTTTCAACTTGGCATGTGATATATATTTATTTCTTGCCCAGTATTTATTCATTATTTCTGATTGTTGCTGTGTATCTCTGATCGAACAGACCTGTCATCATTATTAACTGGTGTTCTCAGGTGGTTGGTTGCCTGACACCAGTATCTAAGGAATCATGTTGACAGAAATATTCTTCCCGCACAGGAGAGTGACAATTCATTCGACTTTTTGCTTCTAAAAGAAGAATCTGTCCCATTTCGATTATCTTATTTTATTATTGCTTTTGTGTATATTTTTTTTTCTATAAATTGTTTTCTGAAATATATTGTCTTTGCTTCTTACTGAAAATTTCCATATATCTTTGGTAAACATAGATTTCTATCTTAATTCATAATTGATCTTTCTTGGAGAAAAAGTTAGTATTCCTTAATGTTTATGATAATTTCTTATTGATCGTTAATTAATTTGAACGAACAATTAATATTAATTACTTCTGGGACTATTCCCATTAGAGTATAGTCAGAATCAATTGAAGATAACATTTTCGGAAATAACAAAAAACAACCGAAAAACAAACAAAAAAAAAAATTCAATTCGTAATTCCTTGTCACATCCAATTTAATTATTCTTATATACTTAAACATGATCTGCTAAACCGTTACTTGTAGTTAGTTCATTAGAAATTTTTTGTTAACGAATAAATTAGTTCGGAAAGCGAATAATATTTACCAATCAGTTTTGAAGTTACAAGAGAAATATGTTCTTAAACCTTAAGGTATTATTTAAAAATCTGTAAGAGTAGTTAAACCTTAAATGTATTTTAACAATCAAGTAGATGTGTGTGTGTGTATATGTATGTATATGTTTGTTAAAATGTCTGAGTGTGTAATTTTAATACCATATATTAATAATGCTTCCCCCAGCTAAAATCGACCCAAAGCAATACTGCTGATTTGTCAATTTAGCTCCCCAAACATACAGGAATAGGAACGTTCCTATACATCACAATTTGTATAAAATTATGGTATTTATGTCGTCTGTTTAACAGGTTGATCACTTTGTAAATAAACTTTCAGTAAGTGTCAGTTGTGAGTAGATTGTTAAATGTGGGTTGAAGGAAGACTGCCGGTTTCTTAAAGACATTTTAAATGTGATTTGACTGAAATTACATTGATGTATTTTATCTTAATTAAACCCTTCCACCCACTTTTCTTTTGTTTAAATCTCACCTTCGTTATAGTGTTAGATTTGAATTTAATTTATCATTTACATCCCTGGTCCCTTTAATCTACTTATTCAGGGATTACGATAATTCAAATGATCCCATTGTTACAAAACACTTTCAGTTAGAGATTTAGTACGTGTGTGTGTGTATGTATAGAAATTACATTCTCATTCACATGCATTATCACATGTATAGGCACCCCATGCACACAAATGAAGTATTGGTACTTTTTCACTGAAATTGGTTTGTTAATTTTTCTGGGACAGTATATTTTAACAATATTTTATACATAGAAACGTGTCTGTCAAATTGTATGCACCTTGAGCGCGCGCGCACACATATAACACACATACACATATATTATATGAGCTATGTGTTATGCATGTATAGATATGTTGCATGCATTGTTTATGTAGATATCTCAAATAATTCCAGCGGGCTCACAAGGGCTATGGTTTATCCATAGGTAGAAACCTTTTGGATATTTTAACTTTATCGAATGTAACATTCTTAGAAGATATGGAGCCTATTTTTGAGAGTTGAGTAAACTGAAGTATATGGAATTAAGGGTGTGGCCATGAAATAACTGTATCGGATTTTAACAGAAGGTTATGAGCTGGTAGTCCACTGGGCTATTACAGATGTAGATACTGTATATGCGAACACACAGACATACATTTAAAGATATTTGCATATGTGGTGAATATATATGTGCTGAAGTTTTAGTGGTTTTTAGGAGCTAAAATACTAGATGACCTGTTGAGCCATTAATAATTATAGATAAGTTCGTCTGCAAATAATTTTTCTAAACACGTTTTCCCCAACAGGTTCATACAAATATTTGAATTTATAAACCATCATCTCGTCCATACCAGGTACAGCCATGAGCTCTGTGGTTAAGAACGTGCAATAGCATATCCCATACATAGTACAGATGAATTAGGAGAGTGACTTTTACAAGTCTCTTGTCTAGTGTACCAAAACTTTATGAATAAAATTTGGCTGTCAGAAGCCTGCGCGGAAACCCATCTACGGAAGACTGGTTTTTTGATGATAAGCTTCACCCATCGACCTAGCCCACGGGTGCCATTTAGTCCTTTCTTTTACACGCATTTGTCCAGGTCTTCCTTCGTTTCTCCCACCTGTTGAAAAGGCTCATATGGCGCTGCTTCTTCTCTGACTTATCATTTAACATCCATAAGTTGAACAATTTGACAGGATTCGATGGGTCCAAGGACTGCATTGTGCTCCACTGTTTGCTTTCGCAAACTACTATAAACAATGTAAATAATTCATAGATGTATGTAGTTAGTGTTTTAATGTGTGTGTTTTTGATTGTCATTTTGAATTGTTAATGTTTCTAGAATCTAACTTGAAATTTATTGCAATTCATATCGCAATTATACACACACACACATTGTTGTGGTTGTGTAAATATGTTAGTGCATGTCTGTATCTGCAGATATTAGATACCTGTGTGTTTTATATATGCCAGTATAGAAAACGGACGTTAAATGATGATGGTGATGATCACACACACACATACGCATACATGTATATGTAATGAGATCAGTCAAGATATTGCCTTATGACATGAGGGACAATTATATTTTACATTAAATAATCCTATTTCTTTTACTTAATTAATAGAAAGGACATTTTCCTATATTTTCTTTTGCTTTTCTTCATTTAATTGATCAGTCAGAGGCAATACATTTTATGATTCTTAATGCTTGGGATAATTTCTTGTCTCTTATTAACCTGAGAGTGCTCTTAATATTACTTTGGAAGCTATTCCCATCAGAATAGCATTCATTATAAAGTAAGCATCAATTGGAAATAACATAAAATAATATATTCTTGGCAATAAAAGAAAACTTGAATTTGCAATTCCATTTCACATTCACTGGATCTAGTTCAAAACGGGGGCACCAGTTTTCATTTATGTTTTATGTAGTGTTTTTGGTACCGAAAGACTTTCAAACTTCGTATACTTATCTATTTTGTGTTATAGAACAGAAAAAAAATTTTGTATTCGAATTAATTTCATGTAAAAAATTGTCTTATTTCGATAATTTCAACCAATCACTGACAAGTATTCAGCTGTTTATAGTTACTCCTTTGGCAGTTTAAGCGGTGTAAAGCGTATTTAATCTCCATTACTTCTGACATTTTGCAGAGAGGCAACACACGTGTGTTCGTTTTCCCTAACCCTAACCGACTTGCTCCTTCCCTCAAAAACTAGGCCTCGTGCCTATAATAGAAAGGTTTATTAGCTACTGCCAATATGCTTCAGCCATTTTTTTGACAAGGAAATAATAATTTTATCACCGCCAGAATCGTTTGTTTACGTAGTCAGCACTTAATGTATTCGGCTGAATGGACGTCAGTCATTGGTTGAAATTACAGAAATACAACTTTAACATGAAATAAATTGCAATATAATAATTTTTCTTAAGAAGACTAAGAGAAAAAGATGTTTTATATGACACATTCTACCAGTGTTCCAAGTTTCAAAGTGTTTTGTTAAGAAAATACTGGTGCCCCCGTTTTGAACTAGATCCCATTCACTGTCTAATAAATTCTTATATTGATAATTAAACCTTCTCTAGTTTACTGTGCTATAATTACTGAATAGAATGGAGTATTTTCATGCCTATATGTTTCAAGTTTGAATAAAGTAATTTAGTTCAATTTATGTTAGGGCAGAGTTTGTAGAGGGTTGGATAGATTGCCTTGCAGTGTTTGTTCAAACATCTGTGCTTTGAGCTCAAATCCTGCTGAGGTCAACTTTGGCTTTCATCCTTTCAAGGTTAGTAAAAAGGTACTGATCAGTAAGTTGGCTGAATTGATAGAGTATCAGATGAAATACCTTATGGTATTTTGTTTGGCTCTTTACATTCAAACCAGTAGATTATCAAATTTGTTTAATTGTCTACATAGAACTATCTTTCTGATTTGTATAAATAACATTTCCATACTAAATTTATCAACTTTTGGCATTTGTATAGTTTTTTGAAAGAAATGTTTCCTTCACAACTACTTGGCCATAAAATAGAGGATGACACTTATTTTCAGCTAGGCAGATTGAAGGAAGCAGTATTAGGTGTCTTGTCTTGGAATAAATAAAATTACTACAAAATCTTATCTTATAACAATATAGTCCTGTCTGTAGTTCTGCAGATATGAAAGTGAGAGTGCTGCTAATATACTTTGAATTTATCTAAATTATCTTCCTTGTTTAGTGTGTGCAAAAGTCTTTATGAACTTTCTTATCTTACTAACTACCGATGCATTTCCAGCATCTCAAAGGTGATGGAAATAGCCATAAACAACCACCTTCTTTATTACCTTCAATTTCTTTCTCTTCTGAGGGATAATGTTTCTCTAAGGCCAGATCTACAGGAGTAGGGAGGGCTACTCTCCTGTATCACACAGACTTGACCTTTCAGTTTTGAGAACTTTAATAAAAGCATGTAGTTGTCTTTGACATCAGCAAAACCTTATGCTCCTGTCTAGCATGTGAACCTTCGAGTTATGATGCCTGCCTATGAACTCCTCCCATCTCTTACATTGGTAGGGGTTCTTTGATCCACATTCTGTCAATTCTAGTGATCCCTAGGGTTTGATTATGTCTCCCACACCCTTTTTTCTATATATTAATGATCTACTTGTTAATTCTTACTATGCTCCTATGCACACAGGAAGCATTCACTTCAATCTCCATTTCCTCTCAGAATTCACCATTACAATCATGATCATTATCAGTGTCATCATTTTATGTTTGCTTTCCATGCTAGCATGGGTTAGATAGTTCAATAAGATACAGTGGGCCAGTGGAAGCTATCTTGCTCATACATACATACATACATACAGACAGACATATACATACATACAAACATATATACATACATACAAACAAACAAACATATACACATACTTACATACAAACAAACATATATACATACAAACATACATACATACATACATAATTAATTTCATCTGGGGTTATGCTACTATACATGCAAGCATACTATATATGCACTCTAAAAACAGTCATACTCACTAAAACATTAAAGCCACAAACCCATTTTCGTACTGTTTCTTCTCTCTACCTTGTGTATCATTACTACAATGGCTTTGCTTCTCTAAACTAGGAATCACACCTGATGTAATCACCTCACCTTGAGTTTTATTCCTACTGGCGTAAGCATGACAATGTGGTTCCACATGGCATTAGGTTTAGTACTGCTGTGTGACACCTTGGGCAAGTGTCTTCTCTTTTGGTCCGAAGCTGACTGATACCTTGTGAATGGATTTAGTAATCAGAAACTGAAAAAAGTTTAACATACACGCACAGAGGGAGAGAGAGAGAGAAGGGTGAGAAAAAGGGAGAATAGAATAGAAGGGTTTATAATCCAAACTGTGTCCTTATGAAACATGCCTGGCTATCAAAAGTATGTATGTAGATGTTTTATTTTCAATGAGGTATACATACTAATTGGAAGTTCTAGTCAATGATATTTGCAGAGTAAGCATGTATTAAGACTGACCAAACTTTCTGGTCTTTGTTTTTTTGATATATGTATATGTGTTTGGACCCCCCCCCCCCTCACAAATCGATTTGATATGATGATTGTAAATAATGAGCATCACCTTCAAGCAAATGATGTTTGTTTTCCATTCTTGTCTGACCATGGGGAAATATTGCCTTTGCTTAGAAAGAAGTGAAGGTTGGTGAGGAAAGGCATTTGGCTATAGAAAATCTGCTTTAGCAAAATTCTGCCCGATCCATGCAAGCATAGAAAAGTGGATGTTAAAATGGTGATGTTGGTGATGTGCCTCATTACCTTTCTCTCCAAAACTATAGATTGCTGGAATTTCGTTTTTGCTTATATTTTTGTTTACCTACATTAACTTATTAATGTTCAAGTTATACATCTGCTACATCTCCCTCACCAGTTGAGGAGAGTCTTCGAAAGTCATGGGCATCACTCTTCTTCTTGCTAAATAGTAAAAAGAAGTCACTTGTAGTAAAGTTAGTAACTTAACACTATTGAAGGATAATGGCGTACATCAGTTTACAGTTCCAGCAAACTATTCACATCATTTGAATATTCTAATGTGCAGAAGTTTTTTTTTTTTTTTAGTGTTGCTTGTTTTGAATAGTCTTTATACACTTGTTTGAGTATTGGAGCATGACTTTTCAGTAAGATTGATCCCTTTGAACTGAACTGCTTCATGTAGTTAGTGGCTTTGCTTTAGCTTCTTTATTTGAATATGCAGCTTCTAATTCATCTGGTTTGTGTGGTTCTTGTGAAAAAAAAAAAAAAACAACCTTTTGTACAGATACACACACATTTTAACTATACTGTCCTAAGTTCTCTATAGGTTAAATTACTTTTCTATTAGAAGTTGCAGCAGGTAATTTTACAGTTAGGCACCCCTTTTAATATTGACCACTCCATCATCAAATAGGATAGGAATCTATTTTCTTGCTAGACGTATTGATGCATGTAATGTGCTTTTATCAGGAAAGAATGTTTGTACTAAAATAGTATTTGAATTCATAATCAAGTAATCAGTATTTCAAGACCTTAATCTAACACCTATTGTACCTTACTAATTTTCAGGTGTTTGAAAGAAAATCCCCATTTCATACACATGAAATTATATCACTAATAAAATTTGCAGTTTCACACACATACACATACACACACACACACACACACCACACACACTGTTGCTCTCTCTCTCTCTCTCTTTCTCTCACTCGCAATCTGTAAATAGAAAATAACCCTGTCATTGGTTCTATCTTGGTCTGTTGTTTGGGTGTTGATTGTCAATTGAAAGTGTTATCCAATGAAAACTCAACCTTTCGTGAATGAATAAGGATTAAGATTTTATGAAATAACACTGTTTATATAAGAAAATCATTTGTGTTCCTGTCTTTTGTAGATTTGACCCCTTAATAAAGCCAATTAAAACTGAATTTAATCTTTAGTAAGCTACTCATTACAATATTTGCTTACAGTATATTTCTTTATTTTGTTATACTGTCAACATACCTGAGTTGTTTGGCTCACATATAATGTGTTTGTCATTAACAGTTTTTATAAAATCACTTTTCAGATAAATTCATATTTCTAAAGTGTTTTTTTTCTTGTTTTTTTTGCAAGACATATTTAACTTTAGTACTTAACTTAGTATTTAACTTTAGTACTTAGTATTTAACTTTAGTACTTAATTGAAATTTCTTTTGTGTTAGTATTTTTACACACTTTCCTTTTCTTTTTTGTGTTACTCAGTCTCTTGAAGATTCCACCGTCTTGTTTGATATTTAAGAGGGTATTTTCTTTAGTGTTTGTTGAGATTGGTGCTACTGCTAAGTTCCACATCATGAGACAACCCTAATATCGGAATCTCCTTTACTTCTAGGAGACACTACCATCATTTGATTCCAGTGATCAAGTTTAAAGCTACTAATCAGTTCCTATAGACCTGTTGAAATTTGTGGACATCAGTCTAATAAGTACCTGGGCTTGTCAGAAGCACTCTGTACACCTTGTAAAGTGGTCGGCATTACAAAAGGGCATCCTGTCATAAAAAACCATGCTTAAGCAGACACTAAATCTTGGTACAATAGTCCTCTGGCTCACCAGCTTCTGTCAAGCAGTCTAACTCATGCCAGCATGGAAAATGGCTTTTAGATGATGATGATGATGATGATGATGATGATGGTGATGATGTCTCAAAAGCTTAAGATGGTATAATCCTGATGTTTAACAGGCTCCATGCTTTCCACTTGAACTAGCACTATTACTGGGACAACATTGATAGTCTCCAGGGTACCTCAGTAGCACAAGTTGGCCCTATCCTGTTCACTAGTTCTTCTGTTTATAACCAGAGCCGTTGAAAATAGGATTGATTCTTGGCCATCAAACACACTATCTGTACTTTGACATTATTAGTTTGCTTTGAAGTGGCTGAACTAATTCTGTGTTATTGGATGTATTCCAATCTTGTTCCAACAATGGACACAAGTTGTTACTCCATTACAACTCCATTCATAAATCACCAGTTACATTCAACTGTCTCAACAACATTTAAATGTTTTCTTCAAGCCACATTCATATACATCATTGTGAACTGTAGATCAAGAAGGAACAAGAAGTACATTATGTCACAGAGCCTAGCTATTCAAACACATTGATGTAAGCCTATAATTTGATATGCTTGTATACTATAGTTTTTAACACTTAATGATAGTGTGCTTAATGGTAGTAATTTTATTGACTGAGACAAATAATAGTCTAAGTCTATATTGACAAAATTTAAATTCAGAGTTGTAAGCCACTAAACTGCTTAACCATACTTTTATTATCGGACTTGTTTCAACCATTTAAAAACAATATATTTTTGACAGTATGCTTGGATTATTGAATATGTGTTTCTCTTGTATTTTATTTTTGGAGGTAATTTAATTTTCTGTTTTCTTTATGATACTTTGTTTGTGTTACTGTATGATGTTTAATTCTCGCTAAATAAATGCTGAAATGCTAAACACGATATATATTTTACATGACAGTGTATAGTTATTTCATCATTTCACACTACATAGAAATGCATATTTGAGAAATGAATGATTTATAGAATTTTATTAATTAATATGCAATTCATGCATTATGGCAGTTGGTAATTGGAAATACTTTCAGATATGGGACAGTTGCTGTACCTACTAACCTTACATCAGACTGGACAGTTGGGAAAATATTAATAAGTTTTTGGTAGAGGTATTTGTCTAATAAACACTTCAATCTATGTAATATCAAAATTCTATGTAGGTTGGCTTCAGTTTGTGTATTTTGATATGTCTATATTTGTATATATATATATATATATATATATATATATATATATATATGTAAAAGAAAATATTGCGATATATTACTGAAACTTATTTTTTATATCAGCTTGAAGGGAAATAAGAGTTCATATTGTTCAGAATATTTCTATGGCTATAACAAGTTATTGGATTATTGATCTCAACCTAGCAATACAAACCTTTTACATTATAATGTGGAAAGATTGTTCTGCTAGGTTGACACCAACATAATGTGAATACTTACTTAAGCTCTTTGCTCCCTATGGAGCATAGGTCATTGCTGACCTTTCTCCACTCTTCTCAACTCTAGGCTGTCCTCTCTCGGGTCCTATTGGTTTTGAATTGTCTCTGATGCTTCTGTAACTGTATTTTTTCTTGGTAGGGGTGTTGGTCCTACACAAATCTATTTTTACCTCTGAGAAGAGGTGGTCTGTATTTGTCTGGCCACTATCCTTTGACCTGTCCAGCATGGGAGGTCCTGCCATGAGCTTGCTTGTGCTCTGCTGGCATAGCTCTTGGGGTCAATGAAGCATGCGAGCCACCACGTCACAACGACTGAACCTTGTGCTAGATAATTATGCATACAGGTAACTGAAAGCTATAGAACACTTAGAAGAATAAGTACTTTATGATAAATTAATTGTTTGAAAGGAAGGCATTCTAAAAATAAAGCAACAATTAAATATTTAATATGGTGCTCATGCAGATATCTACACATGGAGAGTAAAAAATTAATATTGTCAAAATAATTCTATATAAGGAAGTATTTCTAGATGTGTTCAAGATAATTTTCTTTGTACATTGTAAAAGCTACACTACCCTTTAATTAAGCCTTTCTCTCTCTTTCTCTCTCTCTCTCTCTCTCTCTCTCTCTCTCTCTCTCTCTCTCTCTCCCTCTCATTATTTATATATAGTGAAGCTCATGGCTTAGTGGTTAGGCTGGTGCATTCATGAATGCTAGATTGAGGGTTTGATTCCCTGATTGTGCAGTGTGTTGTGTCCTTGAGCAAAACACTTCATTTCACATTGCTCCAGTCCCCCTTTTGATCAGGGGGTGAATGTGGGATGGCATCATTTAGAGGCTAAAACAATGCAAAAAAAAAATGCATTGTGATTAGCGATGTGTAACATCTGATAGCCTCGTCGGTCATGTAGTCATGTTGTATGTATATGTGTGTATATATATATATATATATATATATATATATATATATATATATATATAGGTGCAGGAGTGACTGTGGGGTAAGAAGCTTGCTTCCCAATCACATGGTTCCGGGTTCAGTCTCTTGGGCAAGTGTCTTCTACTAGAGCATCAGGCTGACCAAAGCCTTGTGAGTAGATTTGGTAGACAGAAACTGAAAGAAGCCCATTGTATATATATATATATATATATGTATGTGTTTGTGTGTCTGTTTGTCCCCCCCACCGTCGCTTTGACAACCCATGTTGGTGTGTTTACGTTCCTGTAACTTAGTAGTTCAGCAAAAGATACCAATAGAATAAGTACTAGGCTTACAAAGAATAAGTCCTGGGGTTGATTTGTTTGACTAAAGGCGGTGCTCCAGCATGGCTGCAGTCAAATGACTGAAACAAATAAAAGAGTAATATTCCAAAGATATGTAAATAAATCCAAATAGTAATCTAGATTATAATATAAATCATCTTTTATTAGTGACAGTTAGTAAGATGGTACATACAACCTGCATATACTTTGTTATAATCATACAGCTTTGGTTATTAACATTGCATGCTCTACCAGGAGTTGATCCTGCAACAAGCTGATGTATGTGCTTATTAAATGTGGTGTATTCTCAACCTACTGTCACACATTTTAGAATACATTTTTAATGGTGTTAAGTATTCAGTACCTGGAACTTCCTGTGTTTCATTTTTGCTCAGAGTTACAAAATCATGCTTTAGCTAACTCTTTATCTTCATGAGGTTCAGTTAGTGATTTAAAGAATTGTCTATGTAGAAGTTTTCTTCTTTTTTTTTTTTTTTTTAGTTCACCACCATTCGTTATTGTGCTTTAGCATGCTTTCTTTCAAGTGATTGCAGGCTTTTGAAGCTGAGTTATTTTTATATATATATTAACTTCATAATGATGAACCTGACTTTGTCTAAGTAGTTGTATTTTCTTAGCTTGAAAATGGCAGCATTGTAAATAAGTTATATATAGTTTAACATGTGTGTGACCAACACTTTGACTCTGAATATTATTATTATTATTAAGAAGAAAGTGGATTGGATTGGAGCCTGGTGTAGCCACCTGGTTCACCAGTCCTCAGTCAAATCGTCCAACCCATGCTAGCATGGAAAGCGGATGTTAAACGATGATGATGATGATGAAGAAAGTGAATTGCCTGAATTGTTAGTACAATGCTAAGCAGCATTTCTTCAGGCTCATTGCCTTCTGAGTTCAAATACTGCCGAGGTCAGCTTTACCTTTCATCCTTAATAAAATAAAATATTTGTTAAGTGCTAGTGTTGCTGTAATTAACTTACCTGTCCCTTAAAATTACTGGCATTGTGCAGAAATTTGAAACAATTAAGGTGGCAAGCTAGCAAAATCATTACTGCTTCGTGGCATTTTGTCCTGTTCTGAGTTCAAATTCTGCTAAGGTTGACTTTGCCTTTCATCCTTTCAGAGTCGATAAAATAAATACCAGTCAAGTACTGGGGTCAATGTAATCAATTTGCCCTTCTCCTCAAAAACTGTTGGCCCTGTACCAAAATATGAAATCATTATTATTATTATCATTATTAGCTATGTATGTTGAGATTAAATTTGTGATAATTACTGTTTAAATTATTAGAAAAAAAAGGGGTTTTAAGTAATCATTGTATCTTTAATGTGACAAATGGCCTAGATATATTTTAAATTAGATTTCATGAAAGCAAATATCAGTAAAAAAATATATTTTGAATTTAAAGTTATTGCTAACAGGTTAAAACTGTAATCTCATTTGAAATTAACTGTTGAATTTAATCTTATCTTAACTGATAAGTTTAATCTATAATCTGTAAAGTGTATATATGTGTGTGTGCATGCGCATGTGTGCATGTCTCCGCATTGTCATGTGTAGCCCCAGGTGAGCTCTGATTAAGCAGGTATGTGACATTCAGGTAGTTGAGGGAATAACTAGGTGCAAGCTACCTTTTTTCCCCTGCAAATTTTACCGCGCTTACACCTAGGTGAAAACTGGGCTGCACATACCAGCGTGAGATAAGGAATCATAGGGATGATGGGATGTCTATGTAGTAATAACTCTAATCATCAAGTTAATGTTTCTTTTAAGGGAAAAGAAGATGACACTAGTTATGGAGAATCCTGTAAAGTTTAGCATGTTGTTCTGTGAATTTGTTATATTATTTTAGGATAAAATTGTTCAGTTTTATAAAAAAAAAAAAAAGAAGAAAATTGTGGTGTTTGTGAGATATGTAAAAAATACTCATTGACATCAGACTCAAAGCAGACAGACCTAGAAATGCAAGACAATCCAAAGAAGAAAAGTATAGAAACTGAAATATCCCTTGATCAAACTTAAGTGCAAAGAAGTACCATATCATGCACATGTCAAAAACGAAGGGTAGACAAGTAAGAGTTACTCTGTGATAATCTGCTTTGAGTAGTGATGAGAGGATCACAGACATTTAAGACAACATTAGTAAAAAGTATATCAGTAATGCTAGCAGTTTATTTGTCCTCATTGATGCTGAGGAAAGAGGCATGGAAATGCTACTATGGAGGGGTTGCTGAATAAGGAGAATACACGAGAGAGAGAGAGAGAGAGAGAGAGAGAGAGAGAGAGAGAGAGAGAGAGAGACTCATGTAGACTCAGTTGAGGGACCAGCTTTTGAAATTGACAGCATTATGGTCAGAGGCATTAAATTAATGGACCAAGTTATAAAAATTAGAAAAAGATAGCACAGTTACTTAGGAAGAAAATTAGGTTAGATGAGATATGCTTCACATTTGTGCCAAGATGAAGAACCATCGATGTCTGTTTCTTAGTTTGGTAACTACAGTTGTAGGAAATAAGAGTGGGTCAGGGAAGAGGAGGAGGTAAGTGGCAGTACAAAAAGTGGAGAGCCAAGCAGCATTGTAATATAACTATATAGATGAAAAATAGGGAGATGGTGTGAGGGGAGAGGGAGAGGTGTACAGTAATAGGGGCATTTTCCTGATGGGGGTAGCATCATGTCTGTTTTCCTGCTTACTAAAACTTTGGTCTTTGCTAAGTTAACTGCAAGGCCCTTTGATTTAAGGTTTTACTTCCACACCTGGGATTTGTTTTCTAAATCTACTACAGCTTCAGCTATAAGAACTAAGTCATCAGCACAGAGGAGTTTCCTGGAGCACCCAGTCTTAAACACCTGTATTATAGCTTGGAGAACTATAGTGAATTGGAGTGAACTGAGAAGTGAGCCCTAGCTAACACCTACTTGCACACTGTAAGTAGGAACTCTAAACTGTACTAAGTGTAAATTATGGGTGCACAAGTGATGCAGTAGATTCACAAGCAGGCTCACAAAGAAGGTGGGGTTTCATTTTAACAGTGCACAGAAATAGTTAGCAGTCAGAAGACCTATGAAATATATTTTATTTAAATTCCATTGTCTAGAGCAGGGGTTTTCAAACTGTGGTTCGCGGACCACAGGGGGTCCGCAAGGACAAGACAGGGGGTCCGTGGACAGCAAATACTTTTTATGGGCAATTTGATTTTATATATGTTTTTTAATCGAAATCTTTTAATTGACAATAAACCTATTTTGTTAAATACTGTTAAATAAATAAATGTAAAAATATATGTTATTTTAAGCAAATATTTATGTATAAATTTCATAAGCGTTTATAAGGGGATCCCTAAGGTAAAACCTGAAATATAAAGGGGTCCGCAAGTCAAAAAGTTTGAAAACCCCTGGTCTAGAGTACCTAATTAGTGACGCAGCTGAGTGTTTCAGAATCATAGTAGCTAGAATAAGAAACAGGGTGGAAAAAATTCAGGGAGACTTATCTGCTGGCAACAACAGGGTCCTCTATTCAAATGAAGGATAGGTTGTGTGATGTTTCTGTATGATGTATGATATTGCATAGTGGCAAAAGAAAGATCTTGAATGCTGTGGATGTTCAAGAGTTAGAAATGAGGTAAAGATGTTCTGCTGGATGTGTAATGTTAGTATGCATGAACTGTGGAGGTCATATGAGGTGAGAGGAAAACTGAGTGTAAGAAGAATCGGCTGTAGTTTGAAAGAGAGAAAACTGCACTAGCATGAGCATGTGATGTGTATAGATGATGTCAAGTAAAGAGGTGTCAAGCAAGCTAAATCGATATAAGCTGTGGAATAGGAAGACATTGGAAGAAGGCTCATCTCAGTAGCTTAAACTTCATGAAGGTGATGACAAAGCATTGCAATAAGTATGCTTTCTACTGAAGACCCATGTAACCTATGGGAATATTGAAAAACACATATTAGATGATGATAATGTGAAGTGTTATTTTTAGATAACTCATTAGTCTGATGAATAGCTCTTGTGGTATAAAATGTTTCATAGTTGGATGAAGGCAGTTTATGGACAAATTTTCCAATTGAGTGAAAAACTATTATCATAACTGCTATAAGCTCAATACCTTCTTCTTCTCCCTCCAGAACCGTCCCAAAAAACAAAAGAATATAATTTGATCCAAGAAAGTTATTTATCCTGTTTTAGGCAAAGTAACTAGTTATGTTTTCCAACAAGTAGTGTTACCAAAAAAAAAAAGCCCCACAATGTGTTGATTATGTAAAAGACTGCTATTATTGTATAAACAGTGTGCTCTCAGACTAAAAAGTCATTAGTTCAAACAGTGGAATTAATTTTATGCTGTGAGGAAAGAATTTAACATTTTGGGCAGAATCCTTTGCTGGGGAGACAATAAAAGGATCATTAGTTTGTCTTCAGCAGTCAGGGAAGTAATGTGATTATATGAAATCTCAAGTCTGTCTCCATTTATGTATTAATAAAGTAAAAGAGAGAATAAAATTTTAATACAGATTTAACTGAAAGGGTGTTAGTTGGATCATAAGACTAAAGTGAAATTTTTGCAAATAACTAAATAATGATTTCCCCCCTTTGGCACATTCTTTATTTCTTTTACTTGTTTCAGTGATTGCACTGCAGCCCACTGGGCTATGTCTGTTGAAGGGTTTTTAGTCAATCAAATCTATCCCAGTTTGGAGGCACATGGTTTAGTGGTTAAGGTGTTGGACTCATGATTGTAAGATTGTGGTTTCGATTCCTGGACTGGGTGATGCATTGTGTTCTTAAGCAAAACTTCATTTCACACTGCTTCAGTCCACTTAACTGGTCAAAATGAGTAATCCTGCAACAAACTGGTCTCCCATCCATGGAGGTATATATATGCCAGAAAAACCTGGAAACTGGCCCTATGCTCCCTACAGAGTAATGGGGACTAACTAAATCTATCCCAGTATTTATTTAAAATCTGGTACTTATTTTATCAGTCTCTTTTTGTTGAACTGTTAAGTTACATAGGCATACATAAACTGGTAGGGGAAAGAGTATAACCAGTTGAATCAATTCCATTATATGATTAATACTTCATCGAAAATCAAATTCCAGCAGGGTTTGAACTCAGAACGTAAGACTAAGCTAAATGCTATCAGTTTATTCTATCTGATGCTTCACTGTTTCAGCCAGTTCACTTCACTTCGAACATGAAATAAATAATGAATTGTTATTGAAGGAAGATAAATAGTGGCGAGTGTCAATTATATCCTTTGATTTGTGAGTTTAGAATAGCTTAAGTTTGCTTTCTTGAGTTATCTAAGTATGCATGAGAGAATATGTTTTGTATCTTTTCTTGGCAACTTTTTATTTCTTTATTGATAATTACTATCCACTTAGCATTGTAACAACCATTTCTTGTAGCAATCTACAAAAGTAGCAAGGCCAGAATCTGAAAATAAAAGACAGTTATACAGTTACAGCGGTATATAAATGTTTTTTTTTTATGTGCCTTTTTAATATTTTTCTAAATATAACTACAAAATGGTTCAAGCAAAGCTGAAGTACAGTTTTGTTTAATACTTTCATAAGCACAGTAGTTACTCTGAAATATTGAGTGAAGTTTTCCAATTTGGAACAGTTAGGTTACAGTTGAAAGTATTTCTTCATTGAGTAAGGCATATGATATTCCTGGTTCACATTTCCACCATGCCATCCAAAACTATGATCTAGATTGGTTTTAGATAATACTATCCAATGTCATATTTAGTTGTAAGAAATTGGATGTTGTGTGGACATTAAATTTCATATGCAGCTCTAATTTCTAGAGGTTTTAGCGATAACTACCCAGAAAGTCGGTGAGATAGATTTTATGTGAGATAATGTAATTCTTCAAGGTTTCTCAGAGATGATTTGTTACCCAACAGTATTAACAATTAGAACAGTGGTTGCTGATTAGACCCAAGTCAACAGATCAATGGTGTTCTAGCCATGATTATCTCATTCTTTTTCTGAGATAGTATTTCTAGCTTTCATTATCTTTCCTTTTTGAAATGCAGGGAGATTTAAGGGAGATTTGACTGCTAATTCTGTTAGGTCAAGCAACCATATAATGGTTCTTTTTTTTTTTCTTTTCTTTTTTTGGCTGTGCAATGAAAGCATCTGTTGGTGGTTTTGCATCAATTTTTCAACGTTTTAATATTATCAAACTCAGATATTTATTCGATAGACAAATCACATTTAATTGCAAGTGAAAATGCAAAATGCTTTTAATCCCTGTTTTCCAAACTATCAAATTCTGTCACTTCTTCATACCTTGACAAGGTTTTGGATAATTTCAAGAATACTGAACTTAGATTATTGATTCCTTCTCTTTATTTCATGATATGTCTTTGATTACTATTCTTGAAAACCAAAGAAATGAGACAATAATTTCTGTTATCTATTTATTAGAACAACTTAATTGATCATTTGCTAAAACATTGTTCAGAGTGATACTTTGTTAAACCTCAAAGTGCTAATGCTTCTATTTAATCTTGTGTAAGATAACTTTTGGAGCTAATGGTACTTGCGGACACTAAATTCATAAAGTTACTTTCATTTGATTCTTTTTTGAACTTGTTTAAAACACTGATGTAGAATTTTATATTCTGTTTTCATTTTTTTTTTAATTTCAAAATAATAAATTTTAACTGTTTGTGACATACCTATATCATCATCATCATCATCATCGTTTAACGTCCGCTTTCCATGCTAGCATGGGTTGGACGATTTGACTGAGGACTGGTGAAACCGGATGGCAACACCAGGCTCCAGTCTGATTTGGCAGAGTTTCTACAGCTGGATGCCCTTCCTAATGCCAACCCTTTAACTCCGTGTGGAGCATAGGATGCCAACAAGAGATCTCCACCCTATCTTGATCTTTGGCAATGGATTGCAGAATATCCCTAGGTGTATCTGCCTGCCAGTACTTCAGTCTCTGTTGGACATTTTCCACAGTCATTGAATAATTCATTATTTATTCAAAATCTTCCAAACTCCAATGCCATGGTAGAGCTGCAAAAGTTGATTCTCTAAAACATTGATTGTTTGTGCATGTGTCTACCATCACTAGCATTCTTGGCAAGGAATTCAACATTTCCTATAGAATAAAATTTAAAAAACAAACAAAAAAAACAACTTATTTTATTCAAACACTAAGTCATCTAGAAATTTGAACCATAAAAGAAAAAAACAAAATATAGCAATTACATTGTAGAAGAGCGATCTAGTCACTAACACAATTCCACTGCAATTGGAATTGTGTTAATGACTAGGTATCCAGTAACGTGATGAAAACTTTGATAGGTCACAAAATATATTAAAAGTGAATGTAAGTTTTTTGTGTTTTGTAAATGGCTTTTCAATGATGTAATTGTTTCAGTTCCAAAATATGGCTTCAGATCAAGTAACTTCTGAAAAAGAAAAGAAAGAAAAAATCTTGTATACAGCTTAAGCAAGATACTCAAGTTTCCAGTTCTCAAATGTAACAGTGGGGGAAGGGAGGAGGAGTATGAAGAAAAATATGAGTGAATTTTTAGCAATGAAAATTTGAATTGATTTATAATTATTCCTCAAACTGATATTCATACAGTAAATATATTTCCTGGTTATTAAGCTTTAGATTTTTCACTTCCAAGCCCAGAGCAAGTGTTACTCTGAAATAGAATTGTGGACAAAAAACAAACTTGTGTGTTTATAGTTTGTATATGTGTGTGTGTATTTGCATATAAGTACATTCAGATCAATATATGTAAAATTACTAAAAAAATTAAATGTTAATATTATTTTAATGTTTTATTTTCTTCTACTTTTACAAACTTTAAAAATGTTATTGATGGTTCTCTTGGAAATTTAACATATGGTATGTAAACTAAGTTTCAATGATAAAAAGAAAAAAGTTTCAGTTGCGTATTTGATTGATTCTTTTAACTGTAGCACAGTCTGATGTTTACTGCTGTTTCTACAGATGTTTTATTCCTTCCAAGTTGCTGACAATTGAGTTTGAGGAAGTATGTAAGAAACAAATGCTGGTTTATTAAAGATTATAAGGATGAAAGATAATTTCTCCTAAATGAAAGCCTAAATGCTGTATAGTGTATTCTATTGGGTTGTCCGGAAAGTTCGTGCCGATTTTCCAAAAGGTTCTTCTCACTCAACTAATGTGGTACCCAAACATTGTAGCGATTTGTGTACCCAAGCTTTACCAGGTGCTCGTGAACGATGGATTTTGATAGGTTGAGGCTTTCTGTCAATTCTCGGGTTGTGCAATGTGGGTTATTCTCAATTAATGACTTGATTTGGTCATCATCTGTAGTGGATGGTCTGCCTGATCGCTCTTTATCAATAAGGCTACATTCTCCAGCTCGGAACCGTGCGAACCACTTCTGTACAGTTCTTTCAGATAAAGAAACATCACCGTAAACTGCGCATATTTCTTTGGTTGCTTGTGAGGCAGTTTTCCCTTTACGGAAAAAAAAAAGCATCAAGTGCTGAAAATGAACTTTCTTACCTTCCATTTTAAAGGGTTACAGAATTAACACAGGTTATAGGAACATAAACCTTCTTCCACAAAAAGATAGCTTAAACTGTGTAGTCAAATCCTATTTTATGGACTCAACCATGTTCTAAAATAAGTCGAAAGGTAAGCTACTATAAATCGGCATGAACTTTCCGGACAACCCAATATCTTGTAATGAGGGAACACATACTATCACTTTAACATCTGGCTCTAAATCAGTGTTTCTTAACCTGGATGGCAACACTCCTGGTGGTGACATTGTAAACTCACAAGGGAGCACTAGGGAGTTAGAGGGGTTGTGATTTTTCTTAGAAATAAATTATTTAAACCAGGTATGGTACTTATACTTTAAATGCATTAAAAAATATCTTTGTTGGGATTAGAATATGAATAGGATATTGTGTTAACAGTTGACGTGACTGATGAATGTGCTAAGATTCAATATGATTTCATTAGATAAGTCCTCACCTTCATTAGTAATTTCCTTAAGTATTTAACATAGGAGACACTAGTCCATGCAAAATATCTAAAAAAGCAACATATGCAGGATGGGACTGTGCAAAATACTATGGATAGTAAAACTCTGGATGGAACAGTACAAGAAAATATGGACGGCATGGCTGTGTGGTAAGAAGTTTGCTTCCCAACCACATGGTTTCAGGTTCTGTCCCACTGTGTAGCACCTTGGGCAAGTGTCCTTTACTATCGTGTTGGGCCGACCAAAACCTTGTGAGTGGATTTGGTAGATGGAAACTGAAAGAATCTCATCATGTGTGTGTGTGTGTCTGTTTGTGCTTGATTTTGTTGTCCCCCTCCCACCGTTTGACAACTGTTGTTGGTGTGTTTACATCCCTGTAACTTAGCAGTTCAGCAAAAGACACCGATAGAATATGCACCAGGCTTAAAAAATACGTATTGGGGTTGATCGGTTTGACTAAAATTCTTCAAGGTGGTGCCCCAGCATGGCCACAGTTTAATGTCTGAAAGAAATAAAAATAAAAGAATAAAAGAATAATAAATCACTGCATAAAATTTGCTTTTGCTTAATTAAAATGATCTGTAGTTATTATTATTTTTGTTTTTTTGCAAAACATACAAAGGTGGGATTTATAAAACACCATTCAGTGAAAGGGTTAAAGCTGGATAATCAACACATGGTGTTAGATTTCAGCAATATTTCCTCAATTTGTCTTTTTTTTGTTCATCCTGCCATCCAAAGCGTCAAATTAATTATTCTTAAAGCTGTTAGTGAGATTTCTTATATTGATCTCTTACATTGACACAGTAATCTTCAATTTGTAGTAGTCATATAATTGATTGAAACAATTCCAGTAGCTGATTATTCTAACTTTGATCCACCTACCCCCATGCCCTCCCCTGGAGGAATGAGACCCTGGCAGGTTTGGAAGCAGAATGTAAAGGGGTGTAATGAATCTTTGTTAGGCATTTTATACAATACTGTCAATAATTAGAGCTAAATAGTATTAGTGTCACTTCTATCACTGTCGTCTCTAGATAGAATTTCTGCCAATTGGTTGCATGATGGGTGTTATATTTCCATAGAAAGGTATAAAGATTATTCATGTGTAAGAATTTGAGAAAAGGAACTTTGGCCTTTGCATACAACAGGGCTGGGACAGTAATGAGAATAATAAATTGCACATAGATAAAATCAAAATTTGTTATGATTTTTACTTCTTTTTTTTTCTCTCTTTTTGAAAAGGTAATGATAAGATTGATTTAATTGGTATTAGGGTTCACAACTCTACTACAGTATTAACTTATGTTTAACATCATTTGAAATTAATCATCATCATAGGAGAAAATATTACCTTGCTTGGAAACAAGTAGGGTTGGCAACAAAGAGGACTCAGTCCTCTTAAAAATCTTGCATCAACAAGTTTTCTCTGATCCTTCCAAGCATGGAACAGTGGGAACTGAAATAATGACGATAAAGAATGATAATTAGATAATCTTTAAAATTCAGAATCTTAATTATTAAAAGAAATGCTTTTGAATTCTTATTAAACATCATCATTTATACAATCATAGGAAATGAATTTAAAATAAATTATAAAAAAAATGTTTGTTAGGAGTTTAAAAGCTTTAGTATTATTGCAAATATATATATATATATATATATATATATATATGTTGTGGCCGATGCCAGTGCCACCTAAATAGCTCTTGTACTGGTGGCACACAATAAGCACCATTCATGCATGGGTCGTTGCCAATGCTGCCTGACTGGCTCCCCATGCCGGTGGCACGTAAAAAGTACCATTCAAATGTGGTCGATGCCAACCTCCCTGCCCCCGAATAGCTCCTGTGCCAGTAGCACGTAAAAAGTACCATCCGAACATGGCCGATCCAGTGCCGCCTGACTGGCTCCTGTACCAGTGGCACGTAAAAAGCACCCACTATACTCTCAGTGTGGTTGGTGTTAGGAAGGGCATCCAGCTATAGAAACATTGCCAGATCAGATTGGAGCCTGGTGCAGCCTCCTGGATTGCCAGTCTCCAGTCAAACCCAGGTCAGCATGGAAAATGGACATTAAACAACGATGATGATGATGATGATGATGATATATATATATATATATATATATATATATATATATATATCGTTTAATTGTTTAACGTCCGCTTTCCATGCTAGCATGGGTTGGACTATATATATATATATATATATATATATATATATATATATATATATATATATACATATTTCTATTTCTGTTATTGTTTTCTCAATATTCTCCTACAACCTCCTACTATAATTTTTTTTCTCTCAATATTTCTGTACCTCTGCAAACAATATTGTTCTTTATCACACATTTTTATTATTGTCATGGCAATCAAACATTCTTATTATAGAACTCTTGTTTGTTGAAATCAATTCAAAGGTTGGTATCACATTAGGATCTCTGTAAAGACTGTTCTAAAAATATCATTCGACCTGAGGAAAGAAAGAAAGCTGTAAAAAAAAACAAACTATTTTGTTTTCAATAGATCAACTGAATACTTCAAGTGTATTAAAATGTCTTCCATCAACTTCATCATCATCATCATCATCATCGTTTAACGTCCGCTTTCCATGCTAGCATGGGTTGGACGATTTGACTGAGGACTGGTGAAACCGGATGGCAACACCAGGCTCCAGTCTGATTTGGCAGAGTTTCTACAGCTGGATGCCCTTCCTAACGCCAACCACTCAGAGAGTGTAGTGGGTGCTTTTACGTGTCACCCGCACGAAAACGGCCACGCTCGAAATGGTGTCTTTTATGTGCCACCCGCACAAGCCAGTCCAGGGGCACTGGCAACGATCTCGCTCGAAAATCCTACAGGAGCCAGTCAGGCGGTACTGGCAACGGCCACGCTCAAAATGGTGCATCTCATGTGCCACCCGCACAAGAACCAGTCCAGGGGCACTGGCAACGATCTTACTTGGCTTGCCGGGTCTTCTCACGCACAGCCCATTTCCAAAGGTCTCGGTCCGTAGTCATCGCCTCGGTGAGGCCCAATGTACGAAGGTCTTGCCTCACCACCTCAGCCCAGGTCTTCCTGGGCCTACCTCTTCCACGGGTTCCCTCAACTGTTAGGGTGTGGCACTTTTTCACGCAGCTATCCTCCTCCATTCTCACCACATGTCCATACCAGCGCAATCGTCTCTCTTGCACGCCACAACTGATGCTTCTAATGTTCAGCTTTTCTCTCAAGATACTTACACTCTGACGGGTATTCACATTGACATTACACATCCAACGGAGCATACTGGCTTCATTCCTTGCGAGCTTACGTATGTCCTCAGCAGTTACAGCCCATGTTTCACTGCCATGTAGCATGGTTGTTCGTACGCATGCGTCATACAGTCTGCCTTTTACTCTGAGTGAGAGTCCCTTTGTCGCCAGCAGGGGTAAGAGCTCTCTAAACTTTGCCCAGGCTATTCTTATTCTAGCAGCTACACTTTCAGCGCACCCACCCCCACTACTAACTTGGTCGCCCAGATAGCGGAAGCTATCGACTACCTCTAGTTTTTCACCCTGGAATGAGATAGAAGTTGTTTCCTGTTTGTTTGCAGTCTTTATTGCACCTGAACATCTGCCACAAACAAAAACTAACTTGCTAGTTAACCTGCCTTTGATGTTGCTGCACCTCTTATGTGTCCATAGCTTGCACCGGGTACATCTTATAGAGTTACTACCTACTCCTTTTCTACATACTGAGCAGGGCCATCTACCTGAAGGGGTTTGTGTTTTATCTACCTTCCTACTTATTAGGATTTTGGTTTTAGCTAGGTTGACTCTAAGGCCCTTCAATTCTAGACCTTGCTTCCACACCTGAAACTTCTCCTCTAGTTCTGATAGTGACTCCGCAATTAGGGCAAGGTCATCAGCATAGAGGAGCTCCCAGGGGCAACCTGTCTTGAACTCCTCTGTGATTGCCTGGAGGACTATGGTAAATAATAGGGGGCTGAGGACGGAACCTTGGTGGACCCCTACCTCTACCCGGAATTCATTGCTGTACTCATTTCCAACCCTCACCTTACTGGCCGCATCTCTGTACATGGCTCGCACAGCTCTCACTAGCCATTCTTCTATCCCAAGTTTCCTCATTGACCACCAGATAAGGGATCGGGGGACCCTGTCAAAGGCTTTCTCCATGTCAACGAAAGCCAGGTACAGAGGTTTATCCTTGGCTAGGTATTTCTCTTGCAACTGTCTCACTAGAAATAAGGCATCAGTAGTGCTTTTACCTGGCACGAACCCAAACTGCATCTCATCTAAATTGATTCGCTCCCTAATTAGTTGGGCTATGACCCTCTCTGTAACTTTCATAACCTGATCTAACAGCTTGATGCCTCTGTAATTATTTGTATCTAAAGCGTCCCCTTTACCTTTGTAGCAGTTGACTATGATGCTGCTACACCAGTCATAGGGTATGACTCCTTCGTGTATCACCTGGTTCGTAATACGGGTGACTAGGCTATAGCCAACACTGCCAGATATTTTGAGCATCTCTGCAGTGATTCCTGATGGGCCGGGGGCTTTCCCGGTCTTCATACTCTTAATTGCTTTATCTACCCTGGTACTATCAACTCGGATAGCTGGTCCCTCTATTGGGTCGACATAAGGCAGGCTCTCTTTCTCCCATTCATTCTCTTTATTAAGCAATCTATCGTAGTGGCATCTCCAGACCTCTTTCTTTGCATCCTCATTTAATGCAAGCGTACCATCATCCATGCGAACACATTTCTCTCCTACAACATCACTATTCTCTCTCCTACACTGTCTTGCAACCCGAAATACCTCGAGTCTTTGGTCCTCACGGCGCAGAACATTGGCAAATCTTTCCTTATCTGCTTCCCCTCTGGCTAAATAAACCTGTCGCCTAGCCTCCCTTCTGGCACATTGGTACAATTCCCTGCTACCACCGTTCGTCCAGTCCTTCCAAGCTTGTTTCTTTTGTCTAATAGCCCTGTCTACCTCCTTGTTCCACCACCACGTTACTCTGGGTTGGGAGGGGACCTTACACCACCCACAAATCTGGTCGGTGGCTTTCAACAGGTTGTCCCGCAGAAATCTCCAATTGTCTTCCACGTTGTATGATGCTATATCCCCTTCTATTTCGTTAAATGCTTCAAGTAACTTGTCTCTAAGTCTCTGTCCGTTTGCAGGGTCTTTAAGCTTCCACACCCTTCTTCTCCAAGCCTGTCTAATTCTGGGCACCCATTTTGCCTTGATCCCAAAGTCGCTAACTACTAATCTATGTTGTGGGGTACATTCTTCGCCAGGGTAGGTTTTGGCATTTATAAGCCGCCCTCTTTCCCTATTTCTGGCGAGGATGTAGTCGATTTGGCTAGAGTGTCTGCCGGAGCGGTAGGTGACTAGGTGACTGGCAGGTTTCCTGAAGTTGGTATTGCAGACTATAAGATTGGTTGCATCACAGAACTCCAGCAGTCTGGTTCCCTCCTCGTTGCGGGAACCGAAGCCATAGCCTCCATGTATGCCATGGAAGCCCCCAGCACGACGTCCGACATGACCGTTGAAGTCTCCAGCCACAAAGAGAAGGTCCCTGTCACTCGTCGACGAGGTAGTTTGCAAGAGGGTGTCATAGAATTGGTCTTTCAGACCATCTGGTAGCCCAGGTTGAGGTGCATAGGCTGAGATGACAGTAGCTAATCTATGATGAAGCACTAGTCTGATCTTAAGTACTCTGTCACTTACTCTAACGACCTCGATTACCTTATCCACCCATTTCTCCGCTAGAAGTATTCCTACGCCCCCGACCCCGTCAGTGTTCCCTGCCCAGAAAATCTTGTACCTGTGTTCTTTGCCTGTGAGGAACCTTGCAGAACCTCCTCTCCATCTTACTTCCTGGATGCAGCACATATCTACGCATCTCCGTTCAAGCATCTCAACAATTTCACCAGATCTACCTTTCAGCGTGCCGACGTTGAGAGTGCCAATCCTAACAGTATGGGTGTTGGGGGTGTGGGCCTGTAGCCTGGGAAGAGGAAAAGCAGTGTCGTGTACCTGAAAAGAAAACTTGCAATTGGAAGAATTCATAAGCAAAACATTACCTACAACCTGCAAACATTTCTCAACCTTAATGCGCTACCCAAAGGTAGGGGAGAGGATGGCCAAGGCCACTAGATGGGTTCCGGGAGACAGCCGAGGTTGACAGGATGACAAAGGGATGAACTTCCGGTGGAGGGGGCGGGATGACAGAGGAATGAACTTCCGGTGGAGGGGGTGGGATGACAGAGGAATGAACTTCCGGTGGAGGGGGTGGGATGACAGAGGAATGAACTTCCGGTGGAGGGGTGGGATGACAGAGGAATGAACTTCCGGTGGAGGGGTGGGATGACAGAGGAATGAACTTCCGGTGGAGGGGTGGGATGACAGAGGAATGAACTTCCGGTGGAGGGGGTGGGATGACAGAGGAATGAACTTCCGGTGGAGGGGGCGGGATGACAGAGAAATGAACTTCCGGTGGAGGGGGTGGGATGGCAGA
This sequence comes from Octopus bimaculoides, assembly GCF_046866305.1. Taxonomy (NCBI): domain Eukaryota; kingdom Metazoa; phylum Mollusca; class Cephalopoda; order Octopoda; family Octopodidae; genus Octopus; species Octopus bimaculoides. The sequence goes on along the minus strand of NC_142931.1, from coordinate 26,026,479 downwards.
GGAATGAACTTCCGGTGGAGGGGGTGCGATGACAGAGGAATGAACTTCCGGTGGAGGGGGTGGGATGACAGAGGAATGAACTTCCGGTGGAGGGGTGGGATGACAGGGGAATGAACTTCCGGTGGAGGGGGGGTGGCAGAGGAATGAACTTCCGGTGGAGGGGGTGGGATGACAGAGGAATGAACTTCCGGTGGAGGGGGTGGGATGGCAGAGGAATGAACTTCCGGTGGAGGGGGTGGGATGACAGAGGAATGAAACTTCCGGTGGAGGGGGTGGGATGACAGAGGAATGACAGACGAATGAACTTCCGGTGGAGGGGGTGGGAGGGCGGGTTACCGCCAGCGAGTAGAGAGGGCTCTTAATTGTAGATTTTAAATATTTGAGAGACAACAATGCATAAATCGTAATTTTTTTAAAAGAGCAATGAATTCTGGGTGATTAGAATATAACGTAGCATGAATTTAGGAAGCTTAGAAAATGAATAAGCATGAATTTAAGACAACAACTGAATTCAATTGAATTTCATGGAGAGAAACAAGAAAGCGCAAGGTATTGAGATGTTTGAGGCCGTAAATAAATAAAAATCTCTATCTTATCTGCATCTTGGGTATTTCGTCGTAGTACGTCAGCTAGATAATTTAGAATGGGTTTCTCATTTATATATAGCCAGAACCTGAAGACCTTAAAGGAAAAACTACGAAGGGGGAGAGAGAGGATGGAGGGGTAGACAGAGGCATGGCGGGAGAAAAGATCATCATCATCATCATCATATATATATATAAAGAGAGAGAGAGAGAGAGAGAGGGAGAGGGGGGACCAGTCAAGCAGCACATCACGCTGTAATTCTTGGGCTGAGAAATCAACACTTAAAAGCCATAATTTTAAGGAGCGATAAGAATTTTTGAATAAAGGAAAATGGGTAGTGGTGGTGGGTAGGTACCGCCAGCGAGTAGAGAGGGCTCTTAATTGTAGATTTTAAATATTTGAGAGACAACAATGCATAAATCGTAATTTTTTTAAAAGAGCAATGAATTCTGGGTGATTAGAATATAACGTAGCATGAATTTAGGAAGCTTAGAAAATGAATAAGCATGAATTTAAGACAACAACTGAATTCAATTGAATTTCATGGAGAGAAACAAGAAAGCGCAAGGTATTGAGATGTTTGAGGCCGTAAATAAATAAAAATCTCTATCTTATCTGCATCTTGGGTATTTCGTCGTAGTACGTCAGCTAGATAATTTAGAATGGGTTTCTCATTTATATATAGCCAGAACCTGAAGACCTTAAAGGAAAAACTACGAAGGGGGAGAGAGAGGATGGAGGGGTAGACAGAGGCATGGCGGGAGAAAAGATCATCATCATCATCATCATATATATATATAAAGAGAGAGAGAGAGAGAGAGAGGGAGAGGGGGGACCAGTCAAGCAGCACATCACGCTGTAATTCTTGGGCTGAGAAATCAACACTTAAACCTATTAATTAGTATGATTTCATTTTATTAAATGTTTTAACTTAGGGAATACATGTTCTGCATGGATGGCATCTTGGTATTTGGTATCTAAGGAATTAACTTCTTTACTATAAAAATCCCAATGAAATTGATATTAATCATGAAATTCCTGATACCTGAAGCATATAATCTGTTCTTGTTTTATTTAAATAGCTGTTCACAGTTTCCTTGGTTTTAATCCTTGCATGTGTTATAGTGTCCTTATCATTAGAATTGTTAAAGAATACTATCTCTTTACTACCTTCATTGACTCTCATTTAATGAAGGTAGGAATTTCAATATAACAGTGTAAAGTATCAAGCTTTTAAGAAGATAAAGCAGACTCAGTTCTAAATAGTGTCAGAGGCAATCTGGCCATTTAAAAATGTTAAATGAAACTGAGTAATATGAAGCTTTATCTAAGACATATGTTTGGCACTTATAATAAAGCTACTCAATTTTATAGCATATGGTATAATGTTGATTGATGGTGGAATAACTGAACTATAAATAAGGGAAAGAAACATGTTAATGTATTGTTGTTGTTGATGTTGTTCTTGTGATTGGGACTGTATGGCAGCAGAAAGTTCTTAGCAAATCAGTTTTGGTTTCCCAGAGTTGTAACCACTTTACTTGGATTACACGAATGTTACAATTCCCCAGTTTCTCTCTCTTAAAATTCTCAGATTTATGTGTGTATAAGGGTGTATTTGACAGTTTTGTAAGAGTAGAAACAGACGATAATATTCTCATTTCTCACAGAATGTACCCTTCAAGGGCTGGGATATATATATAAACATCCCTGCTTTAATGTCCACATTTCCATGCTTGCATGGGTTAGATGGAATTTATTGGGGCAGAATTTCTATGGTTGGATACCTTCCCTGTTGCCAAGCCTTACCAGTTTCTAAGCAAGTTCTATGGTCAAACAGGTTTTCACAGAATATTGGAAATGAATGACATTTGTTTACAACAATCACACGATGTCAAAACAAGGAGGTCCAAGTGTGTGAGCATGCATACGCGCATGCACGCACGCACGCACACACACACACACACACACACACACACACATGTGACAGCCTTCTTTAAGTTTCTATCTACTAAATCCACTCACAAGGCTTTGGTTGGCCCAGAGATATAGTAGAAGATACTTGCCCAGGGTGCCATATGGTGAGACTGAACCTGAAACTATGTAGGTTGGAAGCAAACTTCTTAACCATAGAACTATACTTGGTCCTTAATGAGACAATACAAATTACTGATAATTAGATGTTATAATGAGTGACAGGTCATGAAAAGAAAACCCAAAGCAAATTTTTCTCTATGTGACAGAGAAAAGAGCGAGGGTATAAGGAGTTTGTCTGTTGAGCCTTAAAAACAGATTCAAGGCAATAAAAGTGTCAAACAAGAAATAGTATATATATCCATAGATATAAGTATCTGTAAATATGGAGATATGCCTTGCCTAGTGAGCTGTTGTAACTTAAAGTATATTGGACATATAGTGAAACCTGTCCCTCTCTAGATATGATCGCTGTTGATTTCTTCTGGAGAGAAAGATTAAGGGAAGGTGGACATTACTGGCTTGAGCCCAAGGACTCATAAGGCTGATTACCTGGTTTCCATGGTGACTGAGATTACAACATTTTTCATGACTTGGATGCCAATCTGTCATAGGGTTACTCATTTACAGCCGAGTGGACTGGAGCAATGTGAAATGAATTGTTTTGAGCAAGAATACAACATACCACTTGGTTAAGGAATCAAAGCCATGGTCTTGCAGTCATGAATGCAACATCCTAAGCACTAAGCATGGCCTAGGATTGATACTTCATTATTAATTGCACTCTGAAGGGATATAATGTGAAATTGACCTCATTGAGGTATGAATTGGGAGTCTATCCATCTCTGTAATGACTGTTGATTTGTGATCCTCTATAGATATAGGCTCAGAAATGGCTGTATGGTTAATGGATTTACCTCACAACTTTGTAGTTTCAGGTTAAGTCTTACTGCAGCCTCAGGTTAACCAATACATTGAGACCAGAAGTCCATTGTGTGTGTACCTCTCTCTCTCTCTCTCTCTCTTATATATATATATATATATATATATATATATATATATAGAGAGAGAGAGAGATTGATCAGATAATCATAGTAGTCTACAATAAGATAGACCCTTATTTTGTAGTGTATTAAGTAAGATAATTTTGTAAAATTATTCTATGTGAATTAGACTGTTAGTTCTTGAGAAATTAGACTGTTAGCTTTGTGAAATATTTTGTGTGTATATATTTATATATTATATTATATATAGAACTGCTTAAGAAATGCTCGGGTCGAACCCAAGACAAAGGATAAGAATTAAGATATAAAACTCAAAATAGGCAATCAATTTTTTATACATACCCGTTCAGTTATAAATTCAACTTAAAATGCATATTGACATACATGAATATATATTTATATATATATCTATTTATATTTTAAAAGATATTTATATATGTCGATATGTATTAATATATATACATATATATATATATATATATATATATATATATACGTTAGGAAGGGCATCCAACTGTAGAAACTCTGCCAAATTAGATTGGAGCCTGGTATAGCCATCCGGTTCACCAGTCCTCAGTCAAATCGTCCAACCCATGCTAGCATGGAAAGCGGACGTTAAACGATGATGATGATGATATATATATATATACACATATGCATTTTAAGTTGAATTTATTACTGTATGGGTATGTGTAAAAAAATTGATTGCCTAATTTGAGTTTATGTCTTAATCCTTAGAGAGCGAGAGAGGGAGATAGGTATATAGGTGTATATATAAATACTATATGTTACATAGAATTGTGTGGGTGGGTGTATATATATATGTGCATACACACACCACATTATATTTATATAAATGTGTGTACGTATATATATATATTATATAGTTTTAGATTTCTTTTATTCTTCTTGTCTCTTTTATAATGGTCTTCTCTTCATTGGCAGGACTGTGGGAAATTTTACCTTTTTCTTTTTCCTCCATAACTAAGGCTTGGGGTGTGATCTATTATTATGAAAGCTGAATCTATTTCTAACCAGACAGCTATGTTTGTAGATAAACTTTGGAATACGGCATTTCTTCCATTCCAAAACAGTCTATATAAAGTTTAGACATTTATCGTATCAGTATGAATATTGTAAGCTTTGTTTGATCGCTTGTTTGTTTATTCTTTTATTAAGACTCCATTCTTTGTCATATGTTCTGAAATAAATGGTTGAAAGAAAAAACAAAAAAAAAAACAACAACCCAGATGTGAGGATATTTTTTTATTTTTATATCTTTATAAGTATGTATGTCTTGCTCTGACAGTATCTTTCATATTTATAAAAATAATGATAAAAATACCTGACGTAGACATTTGTTTACAATGGCATGCACATTTATTGATCACTCTCTCTCTCTATATATATATATCTACATTTTCTATAGTTCAGTCCATCTGTTTGCCTCTCTGTGTCTGTGTGTACTTGTGTATGTATAATATATGAAGTTTGTATGTAGATTAACTTAACTCATAAAACTTGTATTAACTAAAAACAACAAAATGGCGTCGACCCAGCATGGTCACAGCCAACTGGTTAGAACTAGTAAAAGAATATAACCTATTGTTTTGAATTTAAAACATTGTTATTTTTTATTTATTCACTTTTATTATTATTATTTTTCATTCAACATGGTTGAACCAAAAACCATTCTTTTGAAATAAATGAAGATAAAAAATATGAAGAATCCACTTTATCTGAAGTTGTATAAGTTTTTTGTCTGTTTTGGATGCACTATTTTTTATTTTTTTTTATATGAATCAAAATATTAACCAGCCAAAATATTTTCCATGTGTCATATGATGATCATTTTAATGTTGTTTTTTTTTCTGTCTTGATGTGTGTTGAAAAAGTTTGCATATCATCATAGCTGATCTTACTCTTTTGTCATCACATCTGTGAGACCCAGTATCTTGAGATCTGACCTTACCACTTCTATACATGGCACTTTTTCACATAATGTTCATCATTCATTCACATGACATGTCCAAACCAGTGCTTCTGTTTCCTTCAATTCCTAAGCTACTCTCTCTACCTCTCATGCTGGAATGAGGTGTTTGGAAGAGGCTGTTAGGACACTGACTGTTTGACACAACTGACTGGACATTCAGCTTGTTTTGGTGACAGTATGTTTTAGCACTGGAAGCAAATGCACACCACTTGCATGTATGTGCAGAAATATACATGTACAGATAGAGATAGGGAGAGGAAGAGTTCTTACACGTACATATGAACATAGCTAGATGTTCACATACATAAACAGAGGGAAAGAAAAACAACATTAAAATGTCTGATGTCAAGTAAGTTAGAGTAGCATCAGTAATGTCAAATACGTGGCTCCAAAACATCTTTGCCAAAATGTCTCTTACCCCTTTCATACAGTTAATTTCTCTCATCCAATGGATCACAACTGCCTTATTTCTTTCAGCCACGACAGATTTTTCTATACTCAATACCCATGTCTCAGTACCTTATATCAGTGGTTCCCAAAGTGGGCAGTATTGCCCCTCCCCTGGGGTGGTGGTGGAAAGTTTCAAGGGGGTATTGAAGTGGGGTGATAATGGGGTAGTGATTCATGTAAAAGCAACAAAATAATGGGTTCATTAAGTTAAGTTTTATTTGTGAAATACAATTGCTTTGAATTTGCTTCAGAAAGAAGTCTATCTTTGTGATGGTTAGTCAGAGTGAGGGCGCTAGGAATGTGGTCTGGGTATCAAGGGGGTAGCAGCCTGAAAATGTTTGGGAATCACTGCCTTACAGCATCACATACTTTACACAGGCTTCTATGGAGTCTATTTTTTTACACAGAAAGAGAAACTCTTTGACGCCAGCAGAGGAAATGTATGTAAAATTTCATATTTACCTTACTATATACTAATACAGTTCTATATTTAAGGGATGAGGAATTATATACATTATTTACATTTGACGGATATTTGTCCTCATCTTGTTTGTTGTTAACACAACATTTCAGCTGATATACCCTCCAGCCTTCATCAGGTGTCTTGGGGAAATTTCAAACCTGGGTTCTCATTCCTGAGGTATCTTTTGATATTATTATTATTATTCAGGTCACTGCCTGGATTCGATTCCAGGCAGTGATCTGAATAAATAACTTTGAAAGATACCTTAGGAATGAGAACCGCGGTTTGAAATTTCCCCAAGACACCTGATGAAGGCTGGAGGGTATATCAGCTGAAATGTTGTGTTAACAACAAACAAGATGAGGACAAATATCCGTCAAATGTAAATAATTTACTATATACTAATACTACAACCATCTTTAGTGATAATGAAGTCATGCAGATGACAGAAATTATCTACATCTAGAAAGCCACATCAGTATTCATGGATATATCAGAAGTATATTTTATGCTTACTCCAATAAATTTATCACTTCCGTAGTCTCCAGCTTCCTGTCAATTTCCCAGAGATTTTTAGATCTTTTGTGCACCGATTATTTGCATTACTTGAGTACTCAGTGCCAAGTTTCACTCTGTTTCTTTGGATTATGTCAAGCATAGCTATTTTCCAGTTGATACAGATGTCTTGCATTCTGTTACAAATTGATATTTTCTGGTATGTTGGTCTTGAAGCTTTTGAGTTATACACCATTCTTCTGTGTTAGGAACATTTTCAATAATACTTGACAGATTCAGCAATGAAAACTAGATCAGTCTGATAAGTTAGCAAAGGCAATCAGCTCTGAATTCAAATTTTTTTGTTTGAAAATTTGTGAGTGAATTTAGTACTTGGAAACTGTGTGGAAACCTGCCATATACTCTTTACTCTTTTTACTCTTTTACTTGTTTCAGTCATTTGACTGCGACCATGCTGGAGCACCACCTTTAGTCGAGCAAATCAACCCCAGGACTTATTCTTTGTAAGCCTAGTACTTATTCTATCAGTCTCTTTTGCCGAACCACTAAGTTACGGGGACGTAAACACACCAGCATTAGTTGTCAAGTGATGACAAACAGACACACAAACATACACACACACACATATATATATACATGTATACGACGGGCTTCTTTCAGTTTCCGCCTACCAAATCCACTCACAAGGCTTTGGTTGGCCCGAGGCTATAGTAGAAGACACTTGCCCAAGGTGCCATGCAGTGGGACTGAACCCGGAACCATGTGGTTGGTAAGCAAGCTACTTACCACACAGCCACTCCTGCGCCTATATATATAATTTATATTTACATTTGTGCTTGTTCCTTCTCTGCCACTTGACAACTGATGTTGGTTTGTTTATGCTCTCATAACATAGTAGTTTAGCAAAGGAGACTGATAAAATAAATGCCACAATTAAAAATAGGTACATGGGTTATTTGTTTGATGAAACCTTATCCAATGGCTGAAAAAACATTACATATGAATGGATGCTTGTGTATATATAAACTGTTGTGCATAACATTGATAACATATATACAAATACAGCATACTGATAACTAATATTTTATCTTAGAGAAATTTCTCAAAATGACTCATATTAAAAAACATATGTGTAACTTGGAATGTTGTTGTTGTTGGATCCTTTTTCATGGTGTTTCAATTGGATTTGGTCTTCTCAGTGACAGACACCTTCTGGACATTCTGAACCAAGCTAAAAATATTTCTTCCCATGTAGAAATCGGTAAATAAACATTCAATGATTTGTGCATTTGAAACAGCATTAGAGTTTTATGACACATGTCTCTTTTGAAAAGTTTCTCTGAGACAAAATATTATATTTAGTGGCATACCATTTTTGTATATACATTATACATGTTATATACATTATTACATGCACACATATCACAAGCTTTCAGACAAAAATAGTGTGTAGATAGCCATTTGTGTGTGTGTGTGTGTGCATGTGTATAAAAATATTTGTATTTATTTATATATATATATATATATATATATATATGTCTATGTATTTGTGTATGTATGTGTGTGTGTATATATAATTATATATGTATTTGTATTGTGTATTTGTATATGTATGTGTGTGTGTGTGTGTGTGTGTGTGTGTGTATATATATATATATATATATATATATATATATATATATATATATATATATGTAAGCATATATGTATTTGTATGTGTGTGTGTGTGATATATATATATATATGATCAGTTTATCAGTGATGACAATAGCGAGTTTGACATTAGTAACAAAATTTGGTATTTTTTTTTTTTTTTTTTGCCATGTCTCCTAGAAACATGTAAAAATAATATAGGCAACCACTTCAGATACTTTTCCAAAGATTACCTGATAATGGCAAACTCTGTTTCTCTCAAAGAACTTCAAAGATAGTATAATATATCTTATCCATAAGAGGCAGCAGAGTAGATGTTGAAAATTACAGGCCTATATCTCTGACTTTGCAAATCAACAAAGTCATTGAATGAATTATCAGAAACTGATGTGTGTTCTTAGAAGAAAATAACTGGTTTGGTGATAACATGGTTCATGGAAACTTGACTTCAGATTGAAGCAGCTGCTTAAGTAGTCAAACATTGATGTGTTATTTAAAAAAGCAAACAAAACAAACACATTTTTACTCATATGCTCATATGCCATCTGTATGCAGAACAATAGCTTTCGTTAATGTATTTGATGTAGTTAGCATTTAAAAATATAATTTGAATTATGTAGTGAGGAAAAGGCAATATTGTGTTTGAAGATATTATTTTAATAGATTTGATAAGTCAGTAAGACCTAACTTTTTTTTTTTGTAGTTACAGGTATGGGTGTATGTATGCATGGTTAAGTTTGTTTTGTAACCATATAGTTTTGAGTTTAGTCCCACTGCGTGGCACTTTGGGGCACTGTAGTAGAAGTGTCTTTTACTATTGCGCACCCTCCCCCGCTACTGACTTGGTCACCTGTGTAATGGAAGCTATCAACTACTTTGAGTTTTTCTCCCTGGAATGTGGCAGAAGTTGTTCTCTGCACATTTTCAGTGTTTATTGCTCCTGAGCATGTGCCACATACAAAAACTATCTTCCTAGTTAGCCTTCCTTTGATATTGCTGCACCTCTTATGTGTCCATAGCTTACACTGGGTACATCTTATAGAGTTTCTACGTTTCTACCTACGCCTTTTCTACAGATTGAGCAGGGCCATCTACCTGAAGGGATTTGTGGTTTGTCTGACTTCCTACTTATTAAGACTTTGGTTTTAGCTAAATTGACTCTAAGGCCCTTCGATTCTAATCCTTGCTTCCACACCTGAAACTTCTCCTCTAGTTCTGACACTGACTCAGCAATTAGAGCAAGGTCATCAGCATAGAGGAGCTCCCAGGGGCATCCTGTCTTGAATTCCTCTGTTATTTCCTGGAAGACTATGATAAATAGGAGGGGGCTTAGGACTGAACCTTGGTGGACCCCTACCTCTACCCGGAATTCTTCACTATATTCGTTGCCAACCCTCACCTTACTGACAGCGTCCCTGTGCATGGCTCGCAAAGCTCTCATTAACCATTCATCTATCCCTAGTTTTCTCATTGACCACCAAATAAGGGATCGGAGGACCCTATCAAAGGCTTTCTCCATGTCAACGAAAGCCAGGTACAGAGGTTTATCTTTGGTTAGGTATTTCTCCTGCAGCTGTCTTACCAACTCAACTGTTTGCAAAGTGAAATCACGTGTTTTCACGAATGTACTAATGAGATTTGGGTTCAAATTTACATTTAACTAACAATGTGTACTCTCGGCTGGCTATGGCCTGGTTGGTCTTATGAACCAAAACATTTTTCGGCTGGCTACGGCCAGGTTAGTAACGAAAGGGTTATATTTCCTATGATGTAATTTGCATATTCAATTTGACAACAATATTATAAAATAACAGTGTCAGAAATTTTTCTATGAGTAGAAACACACCCTCCATCTATTATTTTTAATCTTTATTAATATAATCTCAAGATAAAATTAAAATACTTAACTGCTCAGTTCAGCTTAGCTAAAAGAAAAATCAATTTATCACAGGTTACTTGTTGCATAAAGCAATCATTTTCACTACTACATGGTTTATGTTACTTTGAATATTTATATAAAATGAAAAATAGTCTGGATTTTAACATTTGCGATAATACTATTCTGACTTGGTAATTTGCCTGTAAGTAAACCAGATATGTAAGTAAAAGAGTAAAAATTCAGGACAAAATTAATATTGTCTTATCATAGATAAAAAGCAGTATTAGAAATAAAATTAAGGGAAGAAACTGAAAGAAACTTGCCATGTGTGTGTGTGTGTGTGTCTCTCTCTCTCTCTCTCTCTCTCTCTCTCTCTCTCTCTCTCTCTCTTTTTCTCTCTCTCTTTCCCCTTTTCCCTCTGCTTTTGTGAACAAGTTAATAAACATAAATTTGCTCACACAAGCACATATATTTACTGATTGTACATAATAGCTATGTTGACAGTGTCTTTATTTACAATCAGTGCAGAGAATACATGTGAAAATGTAGGAAATACAAACTTGCTCACATAAGCACACACACACTTACACACACATGCATGCACATTTGCACCCATTATGTATGCATGTCCATAATGATTTACTTTACTCTGCAGAACTAGGTTATATGAAATTTGCAACCTAATAGTTTTCCACATCTTGATCCTATATCGTCTTCCCTGTAACAGTCAGTTGTCCAAATGTATCCTATTAGTTTCCATATCCTCGACTTCGTTCTACTAAGGATAACTTTCAAAGCCTACTTGCAGCAAAGCCTTTTCTTTTTTTCTTAACCAAGCTTTCATCATGCAATCTCAGCACAAGACCAAACCAGCTTGGCTGTCTTTTCTACATCACATATCTGCTCAAGCATCTGATGTCTAGTTATTTCTTTCGTTCACTTATGCTCTTCAAATGTTAACATTGCACATTTATTGAATCATAACTTATTCTCTAGCAAAAAACATCATGTATAAGTACATATGTTTATATATATATATATATATATATATATATATATATATATATATATATATAAAACCTATGCATTCACCTGTACTTACATATATTATGAAAAGGACACCTTCATTCTAATGCAAATATCAACATGTATATCATAAAATCCTGTAGAGTTTCTTGGCAAAATTCCTCCATGAACTTTATCTTAATGTTTTTTTAATATACGGCTGGGTTATTTTTAAAAAAATTTGTGTATGGTTTTTGCATTTACAAGATAGATAATTTAGATATCCTACACCAGAAAAAAGAAAAAAAGAGAAAGGATTATTTTTATTGCATTACATTTATATCTATAGCTACACATGTATTTTTACAATATCCGGTTGGCAAATTTTAAAAATCTATTCATATCTCTTTGGCAACACTTTTTAAAGAGTAGTCTGTGTATCTGCATCAACATTCATTTGCTTAATGCTTCAACCTATGTATATATAACATACGTAAATCAAACACACACACACACATACGTAAATCAAACACACACACACACACGTGTGTATATATATGATGTGCATCACGGTAGGAATAGCTGGGATGATATGTTTTTTTTTTTCTTTTGTATATTTTCCTTATCAATTATAAACCTTAAGCTTTAAATGTTTCTCACATCAAATTCCATTCATACAGATATAGAACTATTAGAAAAGAACGCCAAAGCAGTTTAATTAGCTCTGTTTACTGAACCAAACAGCAGGGCTGTAAATTAATTCTTTTATTAGCTTGTAGAACAGCATTCATATTCTTCTGTTGGTTTTGAGAAGACAAGAAAAAGACACCCCATAACTCATCTCAGTCAACCTTGTTATTGGATTTGGTTCTGGTAACAGGCAGTATGTGATGGTTTGGGTGCAGCTGTTCTATGTTGAATGCACCATGCACAGGTATTTTAACACCAAATAGATATTTTGCTAACTACAAAGAAATCTCTTACCTATCAGTAATAATAGAGACAACATTGTTGGGTGTATCAGGCTGCAGATATCTAGTTTGTTCTAGATTCTTATTTTTGTAGTTTTTTTTTTTTTTTTTGAGCAAGACATCTATTTCTATAGATGCCTACAATGTTTGAAACGCCATTCTTCTTCCTAGTTTGTATTTTTTGTTTGTCATATTCTAGCGATTGCAGCATGGTAGACATAACTTAGCCATTCTGAAACACACAAAGACTATCAACTTCACTTAAACAGTTATTTGTAAAAATGCAGCAAAATTTTTTGTAAGCAAACAGGTTGCAGTTTCAAGTGATGAAAATTTTGACACTGAATTACAAATAAATGTTTCAGTGTAGTCGACAGTCTTTGTGTGTTTCTGAATGGCTAACTTAATGTCCACCACACTACAGTCACTTTAGTTTCAGCACATGATTTCAGATCAAAATGCTTGTTATGCAAGTACATATTTGTTATATATATATATATATACTAAATCTGTTTTTAATTTAAATTTTTTTATTTATTTTATATTTCAGTTATTTTGGGGTCAACTGCATTTCAATGAAATCTCAAAATGATGGTCTGCCACTCTATGATGAACTTTGCAACAATAACAACAGTTCCAGATACTTTGTGGATGATTTTGGATTAATAATTACTAACAGCTTTATGTATGACATCCCCCCACTAAATAATTGATTACTAGAATTCCTTGTCAAAAAGGACACTTAGCAAATTTGAATCATGGCTTTGTATGGAAATTACCATTTTACAGTATGTCTACAAAAGCCACCAGAAAGAAGGACTCAGAGGGTAAGACTTTTTTTTGAAAAAAATATTTCTTTTTGCTTATTTTTCTGAGTAATTTGTTACTTATCTATGAGCAGTTTTTCAAATCAAATTTTTAGATCTTTGTTATTTATTTCTTATATTATAAATATAATGCACATTCATGTAGGTGAATACACTTCTGAGCTCAGTTGTATGATCATGACACAAGCTGAAATGTAGGAACAACTTTTTTTCCAATATGGTTATTTGCATGGATATATATTTTCAGTTTTAAAAGTCACTTGATATGAATACAAACAAGCTCCTATGGTATGATTGTTCTAATTATAGATTTGGTTAGGGTTACTGTGACCATAAGCTAGCGATACTGACAATATGTTAGAAAACTGTACAGTTTAATCAATTGATGAAAATTATGAATTTTGGTGAAAACAATGGTCAGAAACTGAGAGACATGCAGTTATATTTGAAATCTTCTGGTCCAGAATTAAATCTTATACTTGACAGTTAAGCAAACATATACGTATATTTACTTTGCTAGTCATGTTGGCATATATAGAAAATTATTTTAACCACTTGTTGATGGTATTGATTTACTTTCATCTTGCGTCTTCTGTAGGCTGTAGGATTATTTTAGAATACCATGAAGACAAAGCTAAAACTGCGTTAGCAATATGTTTTGTATTGGTTGAGTCATCATTGTCAAATGTAAGACAAATGATTTATCAACTTTGTCTACATATACAGACATACATTACATGTGTGTGTGTGTCTTTCTCACTCTATTTCTCTCTCTTCCCCCCCCCCCCCCTCTCTCTCTCTCTCTCTATATATATATATATATATATATATATAAAAAGCATTCTGTGCGACTTACTTAAAGTGGATATACTGTAGGAAGCCATAACACTGTGGTATTCAGATTGAGAAAGCATCTTGCAAAGTCATATACTGCTAAAAAAACACAGAAGCATATCAGTAGGAGCTGCAAAGCATCTCATAGCTGTGATGGAATTGCTAAATCCAGATTTCTATGTCTGTGCATCATTGGTAGCAAGTATTCAGTATCAATAGCATGCTTAGACAGATTTCACTTCTACTGATATAATCACTTATGTTGGTGATTGAACAGGATATTATATTATTAAATTTATTCATATTCTTTTTATTTTTCGCTCTGAGTTTCGTTGAAATATCTTGATCATGTTGTAAGAATGTGGATGTCTTACAAAGTATCTTGAATATGAATGTAGCATAAATAATAGCTCATAATACAGTGGGTTAAAAAAAAATCCCTTGGACAGAAAAAGAGCAGACAGTCATGTGCAGGGCTTGAACCATGCATTTGCTATAACCTGGTCAGTTGCAATACCATTATACCAAAGCAATTCTCTGACTTCCTGCTGCTCAGATTAGACATTTAATTTTACAAGCAAGAAAGTTTGTTTACATTTAGATTATAGTTTTAAAATCTTTCAAACATATGAAAATAAGTCTCTTTTATGAAATATCTTGCCAGAACAGACTGGAGCCTGGTGCTGCCTCCTGGCTTGCCAGTCTTCAGTCAAACAGTCCAACCCATGCCAGCATGGAAAGTGGATGTTGAAACGATGATGATGATGATATTTTGTATGAGAAAGTTCTTTCTATAATACTTATGAGTTTGCAAAACAGGAAACTAGGCATCGAGACAAGCAGAAAGAGGAGATATTTAACCTTGAATACCATATGTGAGTTTAGATGATGCTGTTTCTGATATTGATGTGGTAGAAATTAGGTTTGACCCCACCTTAATATCTACTTTGCATATTTGCTAGAAGTTTTAAATAGAAAGAATATGTTCAATTAATTCTTCTCAAATTCAAATTCTTAATCTACTAAAATATCAACAAGTATTGATCTTTTTTTATATATTGAACACAGCTTACTGTGATAATTTGAAATTTTTATAAAGTTAGTTAAGGGAGATAGATGAAAGAGAGGCCATGACGATCGTAAACTCTCTCAGAGTTGGGAGATTGATGTGGCTGATGTGTATCTACAAGAACACATACATCATTATTGGTAGAAAAATCGTTGGTGGGGTGATGGTTACTCTATGAAAAGCACCCAAGTAACAGGTGGTTGTATAAAACTGGTTGAAATGTGAGGCCTACCATTTGAAAAAAAGAAGAAAAAAAAAGAAAAGAAAAATGTGGCTGGGGATCTGTTATTGTGATGTCAGCATTGACATGTTTCTGCTTAAAGACTCTTGAGAACTGCATGTTTGTCAGAACAAGGTTGGCGTTCAGGGAATCATATGGTTTATTTCTGGGGTTCTCAACCATTTTTCTTACCTATGGATCACTTTGATAATTATTTTACTCTGGTGGACCCCCATGGCCATTTGATATTTAAAAACTAATTTTATAGATACTTCTTTCAAAATTCCTATTTTGCTTTTCACACGTTCACTTGCAGAGGTTGAACTATGTAAAATGTTAGAGAAAGAAATGTAGCTGTTTCTTACAATAAATACATCTAAAGCAGTGGTTCCCAATGTGGGCATTATTGCCTCCCTGGGGGCAGTGGAAAGTTTCAAGGGAGCATTGAAGAAAAATGGGGGCAGTAATGAGGTAGTGATTCATGTAAAAACAAACAAAATAATGGGTTCTTTAGGTTAAGTTTTATTTGTAAAATACAGTTGCTTTGAATTTGTTTGTGATGGTTAGTTGGGGTGGGGGAACTAGGAATGTGGCCTGGGTGTCAAGGTGGCGGCAACATGAAAAAGTTTGAGAATCACTGATCTACAGCAACATTTTTTATGGATCCTTAAAATTCTACTGTGGGCGCCTAATTTACTATTTTGCTTGCATGGTCCCCCTGTTGAAAAATCACTGGTTTACTTGATAGCTCATAACTGGCATGCTCAATGTGGACAGCTGTTCTATATTTTCCTTGTAATACTGAGGTTCGTCACTGTTTACCAAACATCACATTGAGGTACAAATGAAATTACTCATTTCTTGTGTCACTGGTTTATGTAGTATTCATATGTTTTACTGAGATGGGTTGCTAGTCTAATAATGCCTAGACTTCATTCAGTTGAATTCAGCTTTTTTAAGCCTATTAAACAGTCATTAATTGTTAAACTACTGCTCCTGCTTGCAGCAATGAATATATGCTTACTTATAGCTTGATCAAATGGACTGTTGAGAATTCTGTGTCATGGTCATGGACATAACACTACACAGGTGTATACAATGTTCACCTGATCATCCCTGATTATATTATAGAAGAACTGAGACTGTGATGAATGACTTGCATTTCTAAATTTATTGTAAAGTTCTCAATTATCTGTTCTTGTAAAGGGCCTATGATATTACTAGAATATAATAGAATAATAGAATAACTACACAGCAGTGAATTTAAGAAGTATGATTATTTATTAAATCTTTAGATATGTTTGAACCATAATTTATTGTTACTAATTGAAAATGTTTAGTTTTTTAAAAATGTAATGCACAACTTTGGTATAGAGTAGTTTAGGTGAAGCATTGGATGATAATAAATAAGATAAAAAACTTGTTTAGACCAAAATAATGTGAAATTAAATACAAAAGTGAAGACAGAACATGAAGTTTTACCTTGTATTTCTTTATCAAAGAAATGCAAAGTAAAACTACAGCTTTATTAGTGATATTGAAAGACAAGACATATCCATATACACATACTGTTAATATTAACTTCAGTTAGCTGTATATTGTATCATGGATTTTTATCTGCAGCTTTCCTCTAAAAATCTATTATTTCTTAATACAGCAGCTTTGTTTAAACATGCAGTATTTAAAGATGCATTTGTGTATTGTGTGTTTTGTGCAGTTCATATATCATTATCATCATCATTTATGTCATCATTTAATATTCTCTTTTCTGATGGAATTTGCAAAGCTAGATTTTCTACAACCAGATCCCCTTCCTGTTGCCCTTCTACAACCAGATTCCCTTGCTTGTTTCTAAGCAAGGTAATATTTTCCTTGGCCAGGTATACAGTGTTTGTATAATGGTGCTGCTCATTCATAATCACAGAATTTCATGATAAGAGTACATACATGCATACATTTATGACAGACTTTATTTAGTTTCTGTCTACCAAATCCATTGACCAGGCTTTAATGTGTCCTAGGCATTTGCTCAGGATGCTGTGCAGTTTGACTGAACCCAAAATTATATGGTCAGGAAGCAGGCTTCTTAACCACACAGTTACATCTACACCTAATAGTAAAAGGGCAAAAGTTACATCTACACCTAATAGTAAAAGGGCAAAAACCTCCTTCAGTCATGAATGACAATGGGATTGCACCTAGAAAGTTCCTCTCTGAGGCACAAGTTTGGGCAAGGTTGTTTATGGAAGACCAGCAGTCCCCCATGCATAACAACCTCTCCTTTTCCTGCCACTGATGTTATCCAAGGGAAAGACAAAGGCTGATACAGCTTGACACCAATGACGTTGCAACTCATTTCTACAGTTCCTTGAACTGGAGTAGCGTGGAATAAAATGTCTTGCTCCGAAGCACAACACACAGTCTGGTCTGGGAATCTATTAATAACTATAAAATATAATGTGAATATATGTGTTGCCAGATTTGATTGAATCTTGTGGTATTTAATTACATCTCTTTATGTTTTGACTTCAAATCATGCATTTCATCCTTCTGGGTGAATTAAATAGGTACCATGTAATATACAAGAATCAATCCACTTGGCTGTTTCTTCCCACATTTTCTGATTTTATGTCTATTTTACAAATCAATATTTAAGTATTTGCGTCATAGTTGTTATTTTAAAATATATTATTTATATTTTTTTTATTGAACAAAATAATAATGATATATATATATATTTAGTTGCTAATTCAAACCATGATCTCCTATGGCATGACAGTAATGGACTTAATACTTAGCTGCAATCAACCCACCCAACTTCTGATATATTCTACTTCTATTTCTGTTCAGTATATACACTGGTTGCTTGTACAGCATATAATGGTTGCCAGGCCATTTTGCTGTCCAGTTTGTGTATAAAAATAAATATAGCTTTCACATTATTTTATAGTTAATCTACATTACCTTGTGTTGATGTATGATGTATCTTCAAGCCTCTTTATAAGATAGTACAGAGGTAATTTTTATTTGTGGAGATTAATCAAAATGTAAAAATGATATGTTTTACATATGTATAATTATTCTACAATAATTCTTGGGAGGATTTTATGGATATTTTATCTGTAGAATTGTTTTTCAATTATGTTTGTTTAAACATTATATTGCAATATAAAAGTTGATTGAAAGCTAACTATAATTTCTTTAAAAAGTACAAGAATAAATTTGAAATCAATGACTAAAATAGGTTTGTTTTGATTTTGTGGATAAATATCTATTATATTTGGTAATTAGTAAAATAACTTGAATTAAAATATTATGAATATGTTCAAAATATAATATTTTGTGTTTGAACTTGCTTGAAAAGTTCTATTTCTGAATAAATACTTGATGGAATTATTCATATGTAGTATTTTTTCAGAGAAGATCTTTATTTCTTTTCTGTTTCCACCTTCTTAGATTTAATATCTCTTTCTTCCTAGTATGAGACAAATGAATATTGTTTGGCATAATTTATGTAATTGACATAAGTACCAATCATGTTTCAACAAATATAATTCAATTTTTAATGAAGCTTGTTATAATCTCAATAACAATTAAATTAAAGAATTAAAAATAGCCAGTTCATGAATATTTCAAAGTACAAATTCCCTTTTCAGCATAGGGAATGTTTGGTTGATATGTAAAGTAAGTGTGATGTATTGTGTATTTTCAAATGATAGTAAAATTGCTTCTATGTTCTATAGAATTTAGTTTAATCTTTCAAAATTTAGACCGCAAAAGGGCAATGTTCAAAATCCTTCCAAGCCATTTCAAACTGGAGATCTTGGTGCAGTTTGTTTAGTTTGAACTCCTGAAGGTTGGTGTCAGTATGGAAAATGTTGACAGCAAATAGTTCTAGAGGTTTATGGTTATTAGGATACAGAGTTGGCACTCCGTCGCTTACGACGTCGAGGGTTCCAGTTGATCCAATCAACGGAACAGCCTGCTTGTGAAATTAACGTACAAGTGGCTGAGCACTCCACAGACACGTGTACCCTCAACATAGTTCTCGGGGGTATTCAGCGTGACACAGTGTGACAAGGCTGACCCTTTGAATTACAGGCACAACAGAAACAGGAAGTAAGAGTGAGAGAAAGTTGTGGTGAAAGAGTACAGCAGGGTTTGCCACCATCCCCTGCCGGAGCCTCGTGGTGCTTTAGGCGTTTTCGCTCAATAAACACTCACAACGCCCGGTCTGGGAATCGAAACTGCGATCCTATGACCGCGAGTCCGCTGCCCTAACCACTGGGCCATTGCGCCTCCATTAGGATACAGAATAGATAAAGTATCTCCCTTATTTGATGGCATATAAGATGCACTTTCTTCCAAGAACATGTCTCCTTGGGTCCTATATACGAAGTAGCTTTAACTATTACATGCTTTAATGCACTAAAACCATTTTTTTTATTCCTGAATACGCACCGCTGAAATTTGGTTGTGTCTAAAATGCCTGTGTGTCTTTTATGCAATCAAATATGGTATTATGATATTTGAAGGGTGAGATATATTAGGGATAAACATAAAAGAACAGGCGAGTATTTTGGGTGTTGTTCAGCTTGCTAATTAAAAGGGAACAAGAATTATTTTAGTTATAGAAATATCTTAGAAGAGACAACACATCTGTAGAATAATGGTTGCAGGGTGTTGGTGAGTGAAGGCTTGTTTATCAGTTAGACGGGGCCCTTATTCTGGATTGAGTCAAAAAGTTTGTTTATGTAGAAGCTGTGCTATTTAGGATATGTGAATTGAAGTGTGAGGTGATATACTCTTGTACATCTGTGGAAGGTCAGAAACTATTCAAATTTATAGTAATTTTTTTTTTTTTTTTTTGTTTTGGTAAATAATTTTAGCCCTTAAGATGCAGATTTGGCAGCCTTGAAAAGTTAGAAATTATGAAATGTAGTATTAGAATAGTGGAGATTTTAACTGTTTGCTATTTATATGTAGGAAAGAAAAGTAAATATGTTGCCCATTTTATGTGTGTGTGTCCGCGTGCGTGTGTGCTTTTTAAGCACCACTGGCACAGGTGATTTTTATGTGACACCGGCACCTGAGAGGACAAACCTGTATGTGTGGAAGACTGATTTTACTTAGCTTGAAGTGTCTTATCAAGTACAGCAAATTGCCATATCTCCCGGTCCCTTGTCATTTCTTCAGTGACGCCTTGCATCTGAAGATCCTTTCTCACCACTTCATCCCATGTCTTCCTGAGTTTATCCCTTCTACAGGTACCCTCCACAATTAGAGCTCAGCACTTCTTTATGAAATGTGGTTCTCATGTCTCCTAGTGGAATTGTTTTCAAGGTCTGGTAGAAGCATTTATGGTGACGACTGTACTAAATGTTAAGACGGAGTTAGGCATGATAGTATCTGCATAGGGGTATGTATGATTAGAATTGCCTGTGAACAAGTCATTGATGTTTACAAAAAAGTGTATAGGTGTCATAACCAAACTTTGAAGTACCCTAAAGCTTATAGAATAAAGACCAGAGAGAGGCATGTTACCATTCTGTAATGGAATAGTCTGGAGAGAACTTTCAACCTAAGTAATGAAGGATGGGTGAAGACTTTGCTCATGTCATGGGCAATACAGTTGGTTTTGCTCGTTTTTGGTGGAGTGGTACTGGTGTATCACTGGTATATCTAGTTCTATGGAAACTCCTACTAGTAATTGAACAGGAAAACATAGGGTCATTTACAAAATAACTCTACCACTTTTGAGATGTGTTTCATTCATTCAATCATTTTATGAACTCTTGTGATTCATAAACCTGAGGCTGATGTTAGATTCTTAACAGACAAGGGTTAAGTCTCTTTTGGTTAGAAGATAAAAGTCTGTTTCATGTTTTCCAGTTCCTTAAATTCAGGCATGTGGATTATTAAGTTCATGTCAAAACACTGACAGCAGTGAAAGCTGGGACTCCAATACTTTTCCCTGCTTACTATTTTGTGTCATAGTCTGACAAAAATCAAAATTACATGAATCATTTATAACAGTGGTTATCTTATTTCAGGCTTTTTTTTATGTATTTGAGAACCATTCTGTGTGTGTGTGTGTGTGAGAGAGAGAGAGAGAGAGAGAGAGAGAGAGAGAGAGAGAGAGAGAGAGAGTGAGTGAGTTAAAATTCACAGATGCTAATTATATTTTACCAGCCATAAAATTCTACCAAATTGTTAAATGTACTTTTATGGTCCTGTATTATTCTTACCTTTTCTATTTTGTGAGCCTTGAAAGATTTTGTAGATAATCCTTCTTTTTTTTTAAAAAAAAAAGCAATCTATAATGGAATAGACAGTGCAAGACTAGAGAGAAAAGGAGACATGGAGAAGAACAGATAGTCGGTGAAGAGGTCACATAATGAATAACAAAAAGAACTTTGACAAATAAACTAATAAAAATAATAAAGCTAAAGTGAACATCCCTAAATATAACAATATTTATACCAGCACACGATTTCAAATGAAGAATCTTGCAAACCAAATACATAAACATAATCTATAAAACTATGTGTGTGTGTGTGTGTGTGTGTGTGTGTGTGTGTGTGTGTGTGTGTGTGTGTGTGTGTGTATGCATGTGTCTGAATATTATATAATGTTTATATATTTTCTTACCGATGTACAAATGTAAAGTGGTTTTTTTTTATGTATTTATTAAACTAGAGGCAACTGGCTTAACTTGCAAAATATTCCTCCAGTATTTGAATAACCTTGTTAGTCGAGGTGAGAAAACAAAATAGTTCTTTAGACAGTTGGGCTAGAATGGTGTTTCTTTCCTATGCTAAACTAGAATTTAGAATTCATTTAGTCTCTAAGAAGGTTAGTGGCCAGTTATCTATGTGCTACTTTCTTTATATTATATTATACTATGTTTATAAGGTGAGCTGACAGAATTGTTAGCATGCTTGACAAAATGCTTAGCAGTATTTTGTCCATCTTTATGTTCTCTGAGTTCAAATTCCTCCCAGGTATACTTTGCCTTTCATCTTTTTGGTGTCAATAAAATAAGTACCAGTCGAGCATTAGGGTTGATATAGTTGACTTATCTGTTCCTGAGTATGAATATAAAGACTACATCCTTCTACCAAGCAATGTCATGCCAGTGTGGCAGAGTAGGCTCATGAGATGAATATGATTTCAAGCCATTCTTTGGTGGAGAGAACATCCTAAGGCATTTGTCCTGCAGTGAACTGAACATAGGCAATCCAATCCAATATGTTTGCATTGAAGCAGTACCATAGCTAATGAGGTAGATCTAAAGCACAGTTGATCCTATTTGGGTACACGCACACTTACATATATATAGGTATGTGTATATATGTGAAGTTAACACATATATTCACCAGTTTTGTTGACATTTGAGATACTGAATGAAATAGTATTTTTAAAATTTAGATATAGCCATCATGTGAAGGTGCAATGGCCCAGTGGTTAGGGTAGCGGACTCACGGTCATAGGATCGCGGTTTCAATTCCCAGACCGGGCGTTGTGAGTGTTTATTGAGCGAATACCCACTAGAACTACGTTGAGGGTACATGTGCCTGTGGAGTGCTCAGCCACTTGCACGTTAATTTCACGAGCAGGCTGTTCCGTTGATCGGATCAACTGGAACCCTCGACGTCGTAAGCGACGGAGTGCCAACAACAACAACAACAATAGCCATCATACATTACAATCAATTCTACCATTAGAAATGACATATATTGTTGAAGCCAGTGATGGATCTTCTGTATGGTCATTCAACCTGCCTCAGAATAGCAGGCAAGTTGCCCTAAAATCATACTATACTTTGTTAAAAATGTAACGATGCACTGGAGAATGTAGTCCAACATGAACAAAAATCAAGATGATCATGACTTAAATATTTTTGATTGTAAGTTTTCTCCATCAGAGCTGTCTTGGGGCTAAGCAACAACTACAACAACAGAGATTGTAAGATTTGTTATGAACCGGTGGTTAAATTTTAATATTAAACTGTTGCAGCATGAGGCTAAAATTATTGAAGATTACAGCAGTTTTTAGTCTGTTGTGAATAACTTGGATTGACAGCTGTCTGGGTTTTGCTATCTTAAGCTAACAAGTATACTTTCTCGATCATCATTTATGAATCCTAAATGTTAACAGAAGTGTTGTTTGAAAGTAGCCTGGCATGTTTGACAAGCTGAAATCAGTTTTGGTTGATAGAAATAAGTTTTTCTTTTAGTTTAAAAAAAATTTTTTTAATCCACCATGCCATGACTTAGCAGAGATAATTTTCTGATGAGTGATCTATGAGTAATAAGTAATTGCTTTAAAAGGTAGGAGAAAGAGAGAGAGAGAGAGAAAGAAAGAAAGAAAGAAAGGAATTTTGTAAATATTCACTGAGTAACTACTGATCTCTACTGACAGGAGGTGTAAAAGAAACTCAAGTTCTTTGGTCATCCCTGATTATTTCGTATAGGTTAGGCCTTTGTGACTGGCAGGAGTAAGTTTAATACTTGAAGATCCTGAGTCTATAAATTCAGATTGCCTATTTTATTTTCTATTTAGATTTTTACTGGTTTCAACATTGGACTGCGGCCATGCTAAGGCATGATCTTGAAAGCTTTAGTTCAGGGGATCTCAACCATCTTTTATCTATGGATCCCTTTGATTACTGCTTTATGCTGGTAGACCCCCATAGCCATTTGATGTTTAAAAAAGTTTTATAGGTACTTCTTTCAAAATTCCTATTTTGTTTTGCACACATTAACCCATTACCTACCAGTGATCTCATATGAGATCACTTAAAAATTACAAATTTCGTAATTATCTGTCAATATTTACACATATCTAACCTTTTTGCTATATCTACTAGGTATATTTCTCTGATATTCAAATGAGGTTTGCTAATTTTTCACCCAATATCTCTCGCTTATTTCTATTTAAAATGTTATTTTGAAATGTTATTTTGAAATATTATTTTGATCATTCCAGCTTGTTTCTAAGGCTGTTTGTTTTATGCTAGAAATCAAAGTTTCATAAAAAAATTCCAGTTAATAGTATTATGGGAGGTAATGGGTTAACTTGTGTAGGTTGAACTATGTAAAACATTAGAGAAAGAAACCTGTTTCCTGCAATACATACCAATACACACATCTAAAGCAAAATTTTTTCAGGGGCCCTTAAAATACTATTGTGGATCTCCAATTTACTATTTTGCTGTGTGGACCCCCAAAAATCTTATATGGACCCCAGTTGAGAACAAGGCTGGTACTTATTCTGTTGGTCTCAGTTTCTCAAACACTGAGTAACTAAAAACGAAAGATTGCTTGGTCATGGAAGAGGTAAAGTTTGTTACTACAGTGTGCTACTATAAAAGAAAAAAACTTACTCCTAAATATCCAGATTTGGGATTGGTTTTTATTTAGTGGAAGACTTATAGGGGTTTGAAGCATGCTGGAGTAACAACCTGTAACCCTTCCATGGCCAAGTTATCTTTCACTTTTAATATTTTGATTTCATTATGTCTGTTGGTGTGAACTGTGTGGAACCTGTTGGTGTACTGTGTTGCTTTCTTTGTTGTTTGTTGTGCTTGATAGTGGAGAGTTTGAGCACTCGGGACAGGCATAGTCTGTGGAGATCTAGTATATTGTTCATACATCATTGTTGTTTCTGTTACTCATCTGTAGTATTTCTTATTTTTTAAAGTATGTTTTGTGCATTGTTTTGCTTTATTTACTGTTTTCTGTATGTTGTGGAGAAGTTGTATGTACCTCTTTGTATTTTTGTCCTTTGTTGTGAGTGTGTGTATGTATGTGTGTGGTATATTGTGAAATGTGTGAGTTGGTTGTATTTGATGTTTTACGACCTGGCTGGTAAGAAAGGAGACTGGATTTGTTAGGTGCTACTTCAAAATCTATTGTAAAGTTGAGTTTCTTGATGATTTGTATAGAGTTAGAGTAGTTGTGCAGCAGTGTCTGGAGGGAAAAAAGTGTGTGATGTCTGTATGTTTGGTAGAAATGTGGGGAAGTCATGTCTGGATAAGTTGAAAAGTACGAGAGGAAAGGACTGATTTCTATGGTACTTCACTTGGGAAAATACAAGTTTTGGAAGTGTTGTTTCTGTCCATTACATTAGCTTCATAGCCAAGTGGTAGTCTATTAGCAAGTATTTTGTGTTGTTCCTTGCTGAGACCCCCTTTGGTCATGACTGACCATGGGATTGCACCTAGAAAGTTACCCTCCTAGGCACAAGTCTGGGCAAGATTGTTTATGGAAGACTAGCAATCGCCCATGCATATCGGCCTCCCCTCTCCACGCTACCAGTGTTATCCAAGGGAAAAGCCAAGGCTGACACAGCTTGGCACCTGTGACGTCGCAACTCATTTCTACATCTGAGTGAACTGGAGCAACGTGAAATAAAGTGTCTTGCTCAAGAACACAACACCCAGCCCAGTCCAGGATTTGAACTCACAACCTCACGATCGATGCTCGACGCTCTAACCACTGAGCCATGTGCCATAAGATTCATCCATCTAGTTATCTTCTCTGCTCACTATTCTTGGGAGGGTCATGTGGTTAGTCCTCAGGCTCTTCTTCCATAGTATCCTATCAGAAGCAACCATCATTACTCTTCTTGGTTAAATTCTGAAGCATGATCAAATGAAAGTGGATATTATCCAGCTGTCTCATTCTTGGTCTACCTCTTGAACCTCCTGATGCTTGGTTCACCTTGAAGAATCTGTCTTAAGATGATGTTGAATATTTTTTGTATGAGTGCAAAACAGGGAATATAGCTGAAAGCTTTGCTAATGTTGACTCTAGTTAGAATGGGGCATTTTAGAATTTTATTTTTTGTTGTTGAAGCCATCCTATATTTTCTTTACCAAGTTTGTGGGTAGTGTTAGTGTAGAGTCTAGTGATCTAAATCCATGTGATTTGGAGTGGGAAATATGTGGATTAGTGATGTTAAAGACTAGCTTTTCCAGAATTTTTGAGGATGGACATGAAAAGGTGATGGGTCTTAATTATAATACTTCAATTAGGTTTTTGTTCCATTATATAATCCTTAAAATCTTATCTAGCATCCAGAAATCTGATAGTTTCAGTATGAGTATTTGTAAATGTTGAATGCAATGATTCATTCAAGACCTGGCTGTTTTAAGTGTATATGGTTTTGTGTGGCCCTGAGGGTTTTGAGTTTTTATTCCCTATAGTATTTTAGGTGTCTGATGAAAGAAAGTGATCGAAATTGTGTCTTAGGTGTAAGGTACATATTCTTCCTATGTGTTCCTGTCTATGTGTATATATATATATATATATATATATATATATATATATATATATATATGTGTGTGTGTATGTATGCACATGGGTTTATAATGTTAATATATGCTTCATGTCACTAGTTTATTTCAAAAGTTTGGATTTCTCATATCTTATTGTTCTGTATTGATGAATTTAAATTGTGATATCTATATCATAGATGCAAGTTTTATGTATAGGGTTCACCTCATTTTGTCCACCCTGATTTGAGTATAGTTTGCAATGGTTGATATTTGATGTTCTAGTAGTAGGAGCATTTACTGAATTATTATTATGTGAACATTAAGAATGATCATAAAATCCTTTAGTTCCATAAAAGTGTTTTTAATGTCATTAGTGTTGTATTGCAGAATTTTTGTTTTGTTTTACTTTCTGATCTATAGTCTTCAGTATTAATTTAATACTGAATATAATATGCATATTTAATTACTTTCAAAGATGATAGGGAAGAAGATTTGGCTGCAATTTCTTTTATGTTGAGCTTCCTTGAATAACTTGTTGTTAAGTTTTTTGACAGTGTTATTAGTGACAGAGAAAGAATTTCAGAATTTAGTTAGGAGGCTCAGCAATATGAAATTCAATAATGTCTAAAATAACCTACAATAAAAGATGCTTTTATCTATTTAGAAGTCTCTGGGTAATTATCTTTTCACTTACTGTATATGTCTTCTTTTCATTTTTATTTCTTTGTGTTCTTGTTTGCTGAAACTATAAACAAAAATCCATCAGCTCTTGTCAAGACTCAAAAGTCCAGATACTTCTGGCTGATGAGATACGACATATTGAAACACCAGTGTTGCAGAATCCCTTGCACCAATTACACAACTACGATTAATATATTTGCATTAAAATCTGCCAAAACATATTTAGAATAAACATGCAAGTCATTGTTTCAGATCTCAATGTTCACTGCAAACAACAACTTAATATTCTTAGATTTCTTTGTACAGATTAATATTATATTGATCAAGCAAATTATAAATATTTGTTAAATTTGATAAATTTGTATATTGATATAATTTAAATGTGTGATTTATGATTTCTAATTTTGAAGGCATGTTGTATAAATTTAAATTGTGAAGTCTTAAATTTGTAGCATTGTTTAAATTTTTTTCTTTTGGATATACATTTTTCTTCAGACAGAGCAAAAATGTTAATTATTAAATTAAATAACTGTCTTTGACAGCTTCTGAAATGAGTTTAAAAAATACTAAAAGATTACACTGCTATTGTTACTATTATCTTTCTATATTTGTATCATTCTACCTTAGAAAGTTTATTCGATTATACTTAAGCATTAAGTAGCAGTCTTTATAGTGCTCAATAGAAGGATATAACTGAAAGCCAATGGCTTCTCAAAATTGTTTTGACTTTTTCTATGGTAAAAAACAGTCAGGGGAAACAGGATATTTGTGTTGGCAAAAAATATACAGTGACGTTTGTGAGTTTGGTTAAGTTTGTATGATGTGGTGAGAAAAAAACGTCTAATCTTTCAAAACTGATCCTTCACCCGGATGGGTAGGGGGAAGAAGGAGAAGAATTAAATTTCAGTTATATAACCGGGATTTAATATGACAAAAGGAAAAAAAAAACCCACAAAAAACAAACATCCCCTCTATTACTGGAATTTCTTTCTGAAACATTTCAGAAAAAATAGAAATTTTTTATGGTGTACAATGTAATACATACATGTCCATGCACGCACTTGCACACACACACACACACACACGTGCACACACACACACACACACATTCTCTCTCACTCACACTCTCACAACCCATGCCAGCAGGGAGCATGGATGTTAAATGATTATGATATGCACAAATTCATAAACATACTCATGCATATGCATTCATGTGTTTATATATATATATATATATATATATATATATATATATATATATACATACACACACATACATATACAAATATGCAGAGAAGACCCGGCAAGCCAAGTTGCGTGAGAAGACCCGGCAAGCCAAGTTTCTGCGTGAGAAGACCCGGCAAGCCAAGTAAGATCGTTGCCAGTGCCCCTGGACTGGTTCTTGTGCGGGTGGCACATGAGATGCACCATTTTGAGCGTGGCCGTTGCCAGTACCGCCTGACTGGCTCCTGTAGGATTTTCGAGCGAGATCGTTGCCAGTGCCCCTGGACTGGCTTGTGCGGGTGGCACATAAAAGACACCATTTCGAGCGTGGCCGTTTTCGTGCGGGTGACACGTAAAAGCACCCACTACACTCTCTGAGTGGTTGGCGTTAGGAAGGGCATCCAGCTGTAGAAACTCTGCCAAATCAGACTGGAGCCTGGTGTTGCCATCCGGTTTCACCAGTCCTCAGTCAAATCGTCCAACCCATGCTAGCATGGAAAGTGGACGTTAAACGATGATGATGATGATACAAACACATGTATACACACACACACAAACACATACATATACACACACAAATACACATATACACAAACACATACATAAACATACTTATAAACACTTATACATAAGCAAACTCATACATACACATTTATATATACACAGACATTCATATACACACGTACTCTTGCGTTCACATAAACATACTGATAGACCCATTGGCTCACATTAAACCCCTAAATGATGACTGGTTTGCTTTGTCCAAATTTATTATGAGAACATGAAAGCATAATTTCTAATAGTAAATGCTGCAAATATTCAAGAAAACGATGTAATCAAGTGAAGTGAATCGTTTCATTACATTATTGATACCAACTTTCTGGCCTTCGAGAACTAAAAGGAAGGTCAACCCTAACAAATTTTGAACTTGGAATGTTAAAGTAGGAAGAAAAAACTTAGCTAAATACTTCAGGGTAATTTGCTCTGTGCATTACCATTTCTGTTATTCCACTGTTCTAAATTCTCCAAGAGTCTTGATGACATAAGTCTGATATTATAAAAAAAAAAAAAAGTATATATTAAGACCAAAAATCTTATTAAGGATTTCATTATATATTCTTATATTCTTAATTGCTCGTAAATTTCACCCAAGACAGTATTAAAAGCAAATATTTCTGTAATATAGTATATTCACTTAAAAAAAAAAATCATTTTAAAATTAATAGGCCAAACCAACACAGCAAATCTGGATTTAATTTGACAAAAAAATTCCCAACTTTTTTTCTTTCTTTCTTAAGGAATGTTTGTCTGAGACATTGAAAGAAATGTTCATAATACTATGCAATGTAATACATACTGATATATGTGTGTATGTGTTTGTATATATATATATATATACACACACACACATATGCACACAGACACACATATATAAAAAGTACATGTGCATATTTACATATATATTATTTTATACTTATACACATTTATATACATATGTTCATGAGCATTGAAGAATACAGTTGAGTTAAATGAAAGTTTTACGAATCTTGGAATAAACTGTGACTCTCTTTTTCTTTACTTTGAATGAAGGCAAGTATATAGGAAACATGGCAGAATGATAAATTTCTTTGCAAAGATAAATCGTTTTTTATTCTAATTGAATTAAGTATTTATTGAAATAACATGTAGAGTAAATAGTAATTTTTTAGAACTGATTAAATTACATAAAATAGAGGGAAAAAAAAGTTTTAAATGTAAAAAATTGCACTATTAAATACATATTAGTACAGGCATTTGTCACTTGTGAGTGAGTTTGGCTTGGTAACATGGACCATGGTTTTGCTAATTGTTTTAGGTGTCAATGTAGCTGAGGGTGCAGAGTCGTGTGGCTTAGTGGTTAAGGTGTTGCGCTCATGATTGTAAGATTGTGGTTTCTATTCCTAACTGGGTGATACGTTGTGTTCTTGAGCAAAACTCTTCATTTTACATTGCTCCAATTCACTCAGCTGTCAAAAATGAGTAGTCCTGTAATGAACTGGTGCCATATCCAGTGGGGGAGCACATATGCACAGAACCTGGGAAATTGGTCTTTTCAAGCCTATGGCTTGGGAAGGACCTTTGATCCTGTTTTTGGTAGTTGAGGGCAGACATAAATATTCTCTTGGCCTTTACCTGGCTGATCATCCAGGATGTGATAGCTGGGTGGAGAGAGATTTGTACCACCAGCATCTTGACCAGTTTTCATTATAGCTAAACAGACTGGAGTGACATGAAGTAAAGAACCTTATTCCAGGAAATAACACATCACCTAGTCTAGGAATTGAATCCACAACCTAACGATCATGAGTCAAACAACCTTAACCAGTAGGCCACACGACTTCATAAATATATATTTTATAGACGTTTTTGAAAGTACAACCAGTTTTGGAATTAGGTTTACTATGAGTGAGTGATATATGAATGCTTTTCTTTATTTAAAAAGAATGAAGCATTTGGTGTTCTTATCATATAAACTTATTTCATAGTTAAGGATTAATATTTCTGTGATGAGATATAGATAGCGGATAGGAGCAAAGACTTCTGGAAATAGCTACTTTTATCTACCTACTTGCTTATATACAACTCAGCATTATAAAGACTTAAAACTAGTTCTAAGACACATCTCACAGATGGTCTGGGATGCACCATTGGTGATGTTCCTGGGGTCTCAGGTGATTTTGGGTTGTTCAATACGAGACTACCCCTCAGCCATTGGGTCTAACCAGGGTTCATCAGGTCCCACATTGCATCCCAATAGCATCAAACTACTGCTCTATTCTCTTTATACAAAGCCACCTAGTGGCCTTTTCTGTAGTTTCAGTAATGGAATTTATGGCCCTCCTCTTTGCTGTGCCATATATTATATGGAGGAACCACTAAGAATATATTATAAATCACCAATTTCTAAATATTTTTTGAAGTTTATGTTGTCTCTGTTATGCTGTTGAGCACATTTTTTAAGTTATGGCTGAGTGGTTAAGAAATATGCTTCATAACCACATGGGTTTTAGGTTCAGTCCCACTGCACAGCACCTTGGACAAGTGACTTCTACTATGGCCTTGGGTTGACCATAAGCTTGTGAATGAACTTAGTGGATGGAAATTGAAAGTATTCTTGTCTGTTTTTCCATAGTAGCATGGGTTAGATGAGTATGTTATTGAGATATTATTTTACAGCTGGATGCCCCTCTTGTCATTAACTTTCACCTGTTTTTCAAGTAAGGCATCTCTTATTGTGCACATCTTTGAAGGTGCAATGCTATCAGATGGGAAATGGCAACACTGTCACTGGTTGTAGTGCAGTAGTTTTTGGAGAAACACAAATGTAAATAATTACAAAGATAAATGTATGTGCATGTGTGCATGCATGCACAGGGTACACACGCAAACTCTCTCACTCTCTCTCTTTTTCTCACATGACAGGCTTCTTTCAGTTTTCCTCTATGAAATCCATGTACATGGATTTGTTTGGCCTGGAACTGTTGTAGAAGACAGATTCCCAAATTCCTGTGAATGTGTGTGTGTTTTCATGTCTTGACATCACATACTAATTGTAAATAAATCTTTCACCATCATACAAGCAATGCCATTCATTTTCAGTTTTCCTCCAGAACATGCCAGGTGATTCTGTTGTTTATGTTCAAAGAGTTAGGAGAAATATTACCTTGTTTGGAAACCAGTGAGGATTACTAACAGGAAGAGCATCCAGTTGTAGAAAAAATGCCTCCTTAAGTTTGTTTGATTCATGCAAATATAGAAAAGTGGATGCCAAAACGATGATCAGTCATAGCTAGATACAGTGATATATATTTTGAGGATTATATTTAAAAAAAAAGTTTTTGTTTAACTCCTGATCAATCTTGAAGTAGACCTATGATAAATGGCATTCTATCCATGTCCATCACTTCTTATTTTCAGACATAGTATGCTTAGGATTCCAACATGGCCTTCCTTCTTTAAGGCAGACAGTAAGGTGGGATTTGAGGGTGATTTGGCTGCTATTTCTTGCAGGTTGAGCAATCCTGTAGATGCTTCACTCATTGGCTCATTAAAAAAAAAATGTTTTCATATATGGTTGTACATTCTAACAGCTTGACTCATGGCTACACATGTTTTGTTGTTTGAACAAATATTTGTTCACATTCTCTCTAACATTCTATATCTTCCATATATATTCCGGTGGCGCTTGGTAGTTGTTGTCACAAGGTGTGCTACTTTGCTGAGTCTATGCTTCTGGTATAAAGTATTATACAAAAATAAACAAATCTAAGGCCCTTTCTATACATAATACAACTGACTTAAATCTCTGTGAATGTGTATTAGATTTGAAAACAAATGATCAGATTATTATATGATGATACTGTAAAAGCAAAGTTATTTTAAAGATGGTGGGTGTACAACACTTACTTAGCACACCCAAAATATATTTCCTTAGAAACCTTACTTTTATAGATTTATTTTGTTATAACCTGTTTCTTTATCATTGTCTTATTTTACCGTTAATGAATAGTTCTTCCTTGCTATCATCTTCCTTACTACTGTATACTTACTTAATCAAGCAATTTTAACCTAGTTTTTCTGTATTCTCTATTCATGAGTTTTGTGTCATAGTTTGCTTTTGGTAAATACTTAGAATTTCGAATATGGAGATGGCTGGTCTAGCCATAGACATGTTAAAGATTTCCGTCACTGATAAACTATAATAAATATTGAAGAATCAAGTCAACTACATTGCAAACCAAATTTCCCTTTCATTCATCATTACTAGTCTGGAGTGTTCTCTGCGTGACAAAATGTTGTGACATCATCTCAGATAAGACTAAGTATGGTATATGCTTTGTGTGTCATATTTGTTTGAGCAGGACGAGGATATTTTAAGATTTTGCCTACCATGGCAGTCATTGGTGGCTCCCCATGCTATATTCTTAATATATCATGGAAGTCACTGGTGAGTTCCAGTGGAGGTGTTTTTTTTCTTCTTATGGATCCCCACATTACTGTAGTTCAAAATACATTACTTAAAATTTTAGGAAATGTACGGGCTGTGTGGTAAGTAGCTTGCTTACCGACCACATGGTTCTGGGTTCAGTCCCACTGCATGGCACCTTGGGCAAGTGTCTTCTACTATAGCCTTGGGCCGACCAAAGCCTTGTGAGTGGATTTGGTAGACGGAAACTAAAAGAAGTCCGTCGTATATATATGTATATATATATATATATATATGTATGTGTGTGTTTGTGTATGTGTGTTTGTCCCCCCAACATTGCTTGACAACTGATGCTAGTGTGTTTACGTCCCTGTAACTTAGCAGTTCAGCAAAAGAGACCGATAGAATAAGTACTAGGCTTCCAAAGAATAAGTCCTGGGGTCGATTTGCTCGACTAAAGGCAGTGCTCCAGCATGGCTGCATTCAAATGACTGAAAGAAGTAAAGAGAGTAACACATTTCTTTGTCTTTCTGAGATGATTTTAAAATTGAATCAATAGTTGTGGAGACATGGAATTCATCAGAAGATGAGGCATCAGGTTCAGTGTCAGAAAGGTGCAAGTTGCTCTCATCTCCATCATTGCAGAACTGCCCTCCATAAAATAATCTTTGTGAAAAAGAAGTCATAATCCAGAATAATCCAGAATCCTTGTTCAGTACTGGATTGATCCCAAAATCTAATCAGTTTGTGCCAGTCATGAGACCAAACATCCTTGAGAGTTTCGTCCAAATCCATCCAGCAGTTCTTGAGATATCTTGTCCATGGATAAACAAACAAATGCGACTGAAAACAATACCTCTGCCTTAGTGAAGGCAGAGGTAATAATGATTAACCACACAGCAAATATAATCTGCTCCAATTAATTTGACACACACAAGTATAACCCATCTAATAGTGTTTGTCTTTTGATATTGTTACTGTTGACAGAATCTCTACCTTATTTTTAGTATCATTTACATCATTCCCTTTTTCAATTAATTACATTACTTTTGAGCATTAAGTGTGTGTTATCACCTGTTTTTTTTTTTTTACTCAACACTTATGATAGGGTTCAACCAAAACCATTAATAACACTTCAAGTCATGTTTAAATTAATGATTAAATATATATGCAATTACTAGTTTGTATTGATTATTTTTCAGCATGGCCGCAGCTCTGAGCTGAAACTTTGAAATGAAATAAAAGAAGTCTTTTTGGTGACAGAAAACTGATATTGTGAAAAGCAACAGTTACATATGAAGTGGCTTTTCGATTCCTTGATCTAATTTCAGTCCTTAGTCTCATCAACTTTTCTGTATTATATTTCTAGGTTGGTGAATGCATGTCTAATATGAAATTTTACTCCACTCCACTTACAAGGGTTTGGTCAGCACAGAGCTATAGAAGATACTCATTGTATGGCATCTTGCACAAGTGTCTTCTACAATAGCCACGAGCCATCCTAAGCCTTGTGAGTGGATTTGATAGATGGAAACTGGAAGAAGCCTGTTGTATGTGTATGTATGTATATATGCATGTGTGATTGTGAGTGTGTGCATATCATCATCATCATCATCATCATTTAGTGTCTGTTTTCCATGCTGGTATGGGTTGGACATGTGTGTGTGTGTGTGTGTGTGTGTGTGTGTGTGTGTGTGTATCTTTGTTTTGACATTACATGATGGTTGTAAACGAGCATCACCATCATACAAGTGATGTGTTTTTCTTTTCAGTCTTCTGTACAAAACATGTTTAGCCATGGGGAAATATTTCCATGCTTGGAAATAGGTGCAGGTTGGCAACAGGAAAGGCAACCAACTGTAGAAAATTTGTCTCAATAAAAATTCCATTTGAGCCATGCAAGCATGGAAAAGTGAACATTAGATGATAACGATAAATGTTCTTACTATATCTTATCTTCATTGTGAATATATCGTCCTAAAATTTAAAACATATCATGAAGTCCCATTTTAAAGATGTTATGGAGTTTGTTAAAGAAAACTTAGTTCCTATTCTGAGTAGATCAAACCACTAAATAACTCTTTTGCCAGCCCTAATAAAACAGCTACTCTCCTTAAATATTGCATAATGATTTGAATTCTTAAAACTCATGCACAATATAAATAGTTTGTTTACTGTGTTTTTAAAATTCTTTATTTACAAATCCAAGTCAGCTTTGCATAAATGGCCAAAAGCTTTACTACAGCAGATTTTTTTTCTCTCTGTTGCTTTTACTATCATAAAAGATAAGTTGAGTTTGTAGTTGTTGAGACCCAGAAAAAAAAAGGAAGAAAAATTGCAAGTCTGTTATTGATTTCCAAATTTCCAAATACATCTCATATGATTAAAGAAAAGGTATCAACTACATATCAGAAGTAATGATGGTGTTTATGTAAAAAAAAAAACATGTTAGAATCTGGTTAATGTATATGACTTATAAGCATAATTATATATAATAAGTAGAAATTATATTGCGGGTAAAAAAGGCCATATAATGGTTGAACAGAGTACTGCTTAGTGGGCATGCTTAGAAATTATTTTAATAGCGGATAAAGTCATACCACTTGCACATTACTTAACAGACATTTTATTTCTTGTATATACTTTTTTTTTCTCAATAAATATTTTCATTTTTTATTGCTGTATTTTGGGATGGTCATTTTTTATTTTGTTTTTGCCAAATAAACACACACACTATATATTCATTCTTTCATTTTGTATTGTTATTATCTAACCCACTACCCGTTCCAGATATTTTTGTGCTATAGGTAGAGATGGTACCACACTATAGCTTGTAATACCATATATATGGTGGGGTGTCTTTCTGTCTCTCTCTCTCTGTTCCTCTTCCCACCTCTTTTACAACCAGTATTGATTTGTTTACATCCCTGTAACTTAGTTTGACAAACATAACATACCAGACATAAAAATAAGTACTGTGGCTGATTTGTTTGACTAAAATCCTTCAAGGTGGTGCTCCAGCATGGCTGAAGCCCAATGGCTGAAACAAATAAAAGATTAAAAGATAAGCATTAATAATTGAGAGAAATAAGTGGATATGTTATGAGTTGGAAGTTAATATTCTGAAGCAGAAAATATCTTGCATACTGATTACTGTGGGGTTCAGAGATAGAGGACAAAACTCATTTACATTACCAGAGAAAATACTGGATTAGCTAATGGTTATGTGATCACATGATTGACCAGACTATTAGATGCTATTATATATTGCTGGTCACAATGTGCTCTTGCATAATTTTTAGCGTTTGGCTGATGCCATCCTGCTGGCTAAGCAAGCAGGCCAACATTCACCCTGATTGGAAGGTCAGTCTGTTGCAGGATTATCCATTTACAGCTGAGTGGACTGGAGCAATGTGAAATGAACTCACAATCGCTAGATTGTAAGTGTAACACTAACCATTGGGCTATGTGCCTTCACAATAGTTATGTAACCAACTAAATTTCCAATAGGCGTAGGAGTGGCTGTGTGGTAAGTAGCTTGCTTACCAACCACATGGTTCCAGGTTCAGTCCCACTGTGTGGCACCTTGGGCAAGTGTCTTCTACTATAGCCTCGGGCCGACCAAAGCCTTGTGAGTGGATTTGGTAGACGGAAACTGAAAGAAGCCCGTCGTATATATGTATATATATATATATATATATATATATATATATATATGTGTGTATGTGTTTGTGTGTCTGTGTTTGTCCCCCCAACATCGCTTGACAACCGATGCTGGTGTGTTTACGTCCCCGTAACTTAGCGGTTCGGCAAAAGAGACCAATAGAATAAGTACTAGGCTTCCAAAGAATAAGTCCTGGGGTTGAATTGCTCGACTAAAGGCGGTGCTCCAGCATGGCCACAGTCAAAAGACTGAAACAAGTAAAAGAGTAAAAGAGAGTATACTAAACCGAAATATGATAAAGATTATTTTTTCCTTCATAAACCATTATAGAAGAAAATATGCTTAGCTGAACAGTCTTTGAAATAAAGTTAAATTATTGTCTCATTTTACCTATTTGCAAATATTCTCTCCTTAATCTAATTACTTTGTTGCTAAGATACTTTAATTAGCTGTCGTTACAAAATCTGCTGTATTTTATGAGAGAAATAGAATTTTCAACTATGTTTATTTAACTTATTCTGATCACAGAAACTGAATTATTTGGTGGAATCTTTTATATTTTACTTGTTTCAGTCATTGGGCTGTGATCATGCTAGGGGTTTAGTTGAATGAATTTACCCCAGTACTTATTTTTTCTAAAGTCTGGTACTTATTTAACATCAGTTGCTTTTGCCAAACTGCCAAGTTTGCTTCCCAACCATTTGCTTCAGTCCCACTGTATGGTACCATGGGCAAGTGTCATCTACTATAACTCCAGGCTGACTAAAGTCTTATGAGTGGATTTGTTAACCCTTTCGTTACTGTATTTATTTTGAGATGCTCTGTGTTTCTTTCAATTACTTTAAATATAACAAAGAATTTAGTAAAATAACTTAGTTATCATTCAATTGGTGTTAAGAACATAAATTGTGACTAAGGTTTGGTGGAAGATTTTAATTCAAAACTTGTGAAAACAAGACATTTGTACTCAGAGCCAGCCGGGTTGGTAACGAAAGGGTTAAACGGAAACTGAAAGAAGCTTGTCATGTATGTATAAAGTATGTGTGTGTGTGTAACTGGAGTCTAGTGACTGAAACAAGAAGTAAAACATAAAAGAAATATAGATACTCAATGGGCTTCTTTCAGTTTCCGTTTTCCAAATCCAGCCACAAGGTGCTACACAGAGGAACTGAACCTGGAACCATATGGTTGAGAAGCAAACTTCTTACTACACAGCCATACCTGCATAACTTTAAAATGTGTCTCAGTAAATCTTCCCTATTCTCCTATTCAGACGTGAGAAAATATAGTTGTAGGCAATTTTTTTGTTTTTTTGTTTGTTTTTACATAAAATGGTGACTGCAAGTTTTACAGGTTCTGGATTATCTCAGTTGTGTTTTGTGATTGGACAAGAACATAACCTATTTAGTTAGGCACCGAGATTACTTACTTCCTGATTGGGAAGACCAGATTCACTTATATAAAGCATGTACAAACATAATTTCAAGTGTTATACACAAAACTTGAAGTTTTAAAGTGTTTTCAGCTCCCCCCCCCCCCCTCTCTCTGTGCCTATCTTTCTCTGACTCACTCACTCACTCCCCTTCTCTCCCTCTTGGAGTTGAAGCTTCAAGCAATAAATTGACAGAAACTTCTATCTTGAAAAATGAAAAAAAAACATTACTATATGTAATGAGTCCTTTTTGTTTCTCATTGCAAGCCTAAATGCACACACATTCACATACTATTGTTGCCATCATTATCTTTTTTTTATGTCTACTTTGTATTGGCTGGATGGGTTGTCAAAGTCCAAATTAGTTCTTATTTTGAGTTATTGTCTCATCCCAGATTGAGCAGACTTACGGCCATAAGTATTCCAGCTGTAATCATTCTATCTTCATTTGGAGCTATTATAGGATACGTTATCTACTGTGTTCTTCGCTTGTTTAAGATGGTAGGATATGACTTGAGGAAGATTTGGCTGCTATTTCTAGCAATTTGAGTGACCATGTAGAAGCCCTGTCATTTCATCTTTGCACATCTTCTGCTGGTGGTTTCAATGGTTGCTACTGAGAGTGGCTTGGTTGGATCACAACTGTTGCTGTTCACAGTTGTTGCTCTTCTCTCTACTTATATGCATCATAGCCTAGTGTTTATGGATATTACTGTGCTGTAACAGCTATTTTTGTGTCAGAAGTACTTTTTGTGTTTGTTTAGATTGACTGTGTTCTTTAAGATGGTATTTTGATACTTTCTAGGAGTGCTGTTAATGTGTCTGGGTATTTGAGAATTTGGTGGGGATTGTGTTAGTAGGGGGGCTTGTTGCAGAAACTAACTGTGCATAATGCATGATTAAATGATGTTTTGTTTTTAAGTACTTTTAGTTGTTTAAGACTGAGTGTGTTGTGAGAAGGTCTGTATATATATATGGCTTGTGAGGATGCAATGTGCACTATATGGTGCTCTTTGTGTAGTCTGTGTAGTTAAAAAGCTTGCTTTGCAACCCTGTGGATTTTGAGTTCAGTCTCACTGTATGGCATCTTGGGCAAGTGTCTTCTACTATAGCCTCGGACTGACCAATGTCTTGTGAGTGAAATTGGTAGATGGAAACTGTGAGAAATTGGTAGATGGAAACTGTGAGAAATTGGTAGATGGAAACTAAAAGGTCGCGATTTGGCAGAAACGTTAGCATGCCGGGCGAAATGCTTAGCGGTATTTCGTCTGTTTTTACGTTCTGAGTTCAAATTCCGCCGAGGTCAACTTTGTCTTTCATCCTTTCGGGGTCGATAAATTAAGTACCAGTTACGCACTAGTGGTCGATGTAATCGACTTAATCCCTTTGTCTGTCCTTGTTTGTCCCCTCTATGTTTAGCCCCTTGTGGGCAATAAAGAAATAGGAAACTGTGAGGAGAGCTGTTGTGTGTGTGTGTGTCTGAGAGAGATATTTGTGTTTGTTTTCCACCACCACTTGACAACTGGTGTTGGTTTGTTTACAGCCCCATAACTTAGTGGTTCAGCAAAAGTGTCTGATAGAACAAGTACTAAACTTTAAAAATAAAATGTACTGGGGTTGATTTGTTTGACTAAACCCTTCAAGGTGATGCCCCAACGTGGCCACAGTCCAAAAACTGAAACATGTGAAAGATGAAAGATGCAGGTAGAACTTGCATGATTTATGATGAGCCAAGGTGAAGCTTAGTTTCTGTATTAAAGTTGTTGTTTGAATGTTCTTTGTATGTTTGTTTGTCATTTTATTTCCCTTTATTTTGTTTTTTATGTGCTATGAATATTGTTGAGCTGTGAGTAATTCATAAGTCTTGTCTTCATAGTTTTTAGATCTTCGATTGAGGGATAGTTCCAGTTGTTCTTTTGATAATTCAAAATAATACAAGCTTAGGGAATAAATTAAGGGGTAATATACTGAATGATATAAGTAAAAGATTCTCATTTGAAATTTCCCTAGAAAATGAAACAAAAGGTGGCTGTGTGGTAAGTAGCTTGCTTATGAACCACATGGTTCCGGGTTCAGACCCACTGCGTGGCACCTTGGGCAAGTGTCTTCAACTATCGCCTTGGGCCGCCGAAAGCCTTGTGAGTGGATTTGGTAGACGGAAACTGAAAGAAGCCCATCGTATATATGTATATATATATATGTGTGTGTGTGTGTGTGTGTGTGTGTTTGTGTGTTTGTGTGTCTGTGTTTGTCCCCCCAACATCGCTAGTGTGTTTACGTCCCCGTAACTTGGCGGTTCGGCAAAAGAGACCGATATGATAAGTACTAGGCTTACAAAGAACGAGTCCTGGGGTCGATTTTCTCGACTAAAGGCGGTGCTCCAGCATGGCCACAGTCAAAAGACTAAAACAAGTAAAAGAGTAAAAATTTCAAAGTCAAGGGGAGATAATTTTTTAAAATGTCTGACAAATTTCAAATTTATTTGCTTACGTAGGAGAAAATTCGGATCTAGTTCAAAACGGGGGCACCAGTTTTCATTTATGTTTTATGTAGTGTTTTTGGTACCGAAAGACTTTCAAACTTCGTATACTTATCTATTTTGTGTTATAGAACAGAAAAAAAGTTTTGTATTCAAATTTATTTCATGTAAAAAATTGTCTTATTTCGATAATTTCAACCAATCACTGACAAGTATTCAGCTGTTTACAGTTACTCCTTTGGCAGTTTAAGCGGTGTAAAGCGTATTTAATCTCCATTACTTCTGACATTTTGCAGAGAGGCAACACATGTGTGTTCGTTTTCCCTAACCGACTTGCTCCTTCCCTCAAAAACCAGGCCTTGTGCCTATAATAGAAAGGTTTATTAGATACTGCCAATATGCTTCAGCCATTTTTTGACAAGGAAATAATAATTTTATCACCGCCAGAATCGTTTGTTTACGTAGTCAGCACTTAATGTATTTGACTGAATGGACGTCAGTCATTGGTTGAAATTACAGAAATACAACTTTAACATGAAATAACTTGCGATGTACATTTTTTTGTTAAGAAGACTAAGAGAAAAAGATGTTTTATATGACACATTCTACCAGTGTCCCAAATTTCAAAGTGTTTCGTTAAGAAAATACTGGTGCCCCCGTTTTGAACTAGATCCGAAAATTCAATTTGTTGTTTTGGGTTTAGATAGTAAAAAGTGCAATGGTTGTTGTATTTTAACTTTATTTCAACCCTAATTGATGAAACCTATGAATAAAGAGTTTCCACCATTGATCACACTGCTATTTTTTAGTCATTATATTTCTAGGATCACATAATCCAACGTGTTGTTAGCTGTTTAAAGACACTAGTGTATGAATTGAAGATATTTTGGTTACTATTTCTCACAGATGTAGCAACTTCTTGTTGGTTTGAAGGAAGATGGTAAATTTGAAAAGTGCTACTTTTCGTCTGTTTGATGGTGTGTTGCGCAGGTGGTTGTTGAAGTTGTGCAGCTGTATTTGAAGAAAGGTCAGGAACAGTAACTGTCTACTCGGCTCTACCGAGTGGGTTGTGAGAAGGTTAGATAAGTGTTAGTTAAAAAGAGTCGCTGAGAAAATAGATTCTTGTACAGTTTTTGAGAGACTACAGGTTCTAGATATTTTTGTTATTGAATTCCGTGTACTCTTGGAGGCCCAAGAAGTAGTTGCCA
Source organism: Octopus bimaculoides (assembly GCF_046866305.1). Taxonomy (NCBI): domain Eukaryota; kingdom Metazoa; phylum Mollusca; class Cephalopoda; order Octopoda; family Octopodidae; genus Octopus; species Octopus bimaculoides. The sequence continues at coordinate 25,984,098 of NC_142931.1, read as the reverse complement.
ACCAGTATTTTGTGTTACTCTCTCACTCATTTACTTGTTTCAGTCACTTGACTGCGGCCATGCTGGAGCACCGCATTTATAGTCGAGCAAATCAACCCCAGAGCTTATTGTTTGTAAGCCTAGTACTTATTCTATCATTCTCTTTTGCCGAACTGCTAAGTTATGGGGACGTAAACACACCACCATTGGTTGTCAAGTGATGCTGGGGGGACAAACAGACACACAAACACATACATACATACATACATATATACATATACGACGGGCTTCTTTCAGTTTCCGTCTACCAAATCCACTCACAAGGCTTTGGTCGGCCCAAGGCTATAGTAGAAGACACTTGCCCAAGGTGCCATGCAGTGGGACTGAACCTGGGACCATGTGGTTGGTAAGCAAGCTACTTACTACACAGCCACTCCTGTTGTTCATTAAAATTTTTAGTATTTTATTTATGAAGGTATGTGGCTTAGTGGTTAGGGTATTCGGCTCATGATTTTAAGGTCATGAGTTTGATACCAGGTGGTGCGTTGTGCCCTTGAGCAAGACACTTAATTTCACACTGCTCCAGTTGTACTCAGTTGGCAAAAATGAGTAGTATTTGTATTTCAAAAGGCCAGCCTCGTTACATTCTTTGTCATGCTGAATCTCTCTGTTAAGGGTATACGTGTCTGTAGAGTGCTCAGGCACCTGCATGTTAATTTCACAAGGCGGTTGTTCCATTGATTGGATCAACTGGAACACTTATCATCATAACCATCAGAGTACCAGTTTTTTTTTTGCTTTTGTTAGTATTCTATTTGAGTTGTTAGGCAGGGAACGGGGTTTAAAAACAAAACAGGTAGTTTGAATTGAAGCTGTTATGTATTATTTGTAAGAGGTACGGAAGTAATGGTTGAATGTAGTGGACTGTTAATGTCAAGATTAAGTTTTTACACAGTTTTAGGTGCAAATAAAAAGGTGTTTGGGTGTGATGTTGCCTTTGTCAGGTTTTGGTACTTTTTCTGTCTAGTTTTTAAATTCAGAGGATTTGACAATTTTGATATGAAAAGTTGAAAATCTTTATTTGTTAGTGTTGTGATTTCTTCAGGTTCTGCAACAGTGGTTCTCATCCAGGGTCCATATGACCCTTGCAGCTCTGTATGGCACTTGAGGGTTCATATGACACATGTGGGTCCTTATAAGATCTTGTGGTTAAAGTTTATGTGCAATAAATTGGTTATACTTCTACAACAAATAAAACATTTCAACAATTTTTTAATACAATTTCTAATAATATTTAATTATATAAAAATACTATAGGATTTTTTAACCCTTTAGCATTTAAACCAACCATATCCGGCCCAAATATTATACATGTTTTGCATTCAAACCAACTTGATCTGGCCTTTCACACCTATCCAACAATATCATTCTAAAAGTATACATCATTGAAATCTCAAAGCTACACGATATCGGATTAATTGAAAACAGTGTGAATATATAAGCATTGCATTTGACTGAGTAATCTGAATGCTTAAGGGTTAAACACAGAATGGTTATGAGGGTCCATCCAAGTAAAATAGGAATCAAAGGGGCCCATAGGGAAAAGAATGGTAGAGAACCACTGTTCTAGGGTGTTTTGAACTTGGGGATTTCGTCATGCTTTTCTAGTACTTGATGAAAAGACAGAATCAGGGACAACCATACAGCCATACCTGTACCCATGCATATATTTATTATGTTAATGTCTTTTGTGTTACTGTGTCTTCGGAGTCAATAAAATAAGTACCAGTTGAGTACTGGGGTTGGTAGGTTGATATATAATCAACTTACCTCAACCCTCGAAATTGCTGGCCTTGTGCCAAAATTTGAAATCATGTTTAGAGGCTATTTGGCTGCTATTTCTTGCATACTGTGCAACCATGTAGAGACTCTTTCCCAACTTCAATGCTGTATTTTGTTTTGAGTGTGAACCTTTTTGTTATAGTTAAATTTTTTGTTGTTGTTGTTTCTGGGTGTTGTGTCTGGTGTGCGCCTGAGTTTAGTATATGGGGTGTTTTTGTTATGTCTAATTGTGTGTGTGTGTGTGTGTGTGTGTGTGTGTGTGTTTGTGTGTGAAATTTGTTGAATATAATGGAACTGCTTAGGTTTTTTTGTGTCATGTTTTGTTATGATCCAGGTTATGCTTTAGTGAATTTTCATTTCTTTGTTGTCTGTATGTGTGCTAGTTGTGTATGTATTATGAAAAGAGACATTCATATCTTTTGAAAATGATACTTATATTTTCTGTTTGATACAGAACTGAATTTAAAGGAAAATTTTTAACTGTGTTGATATGCATGTTGTGTTCTCTGTTAGCTTTCCTTTGACATTCCAGCCAAGTTGTGACCATAACTTCTTTTTTTGGCATTATTTTAGGATTAAATTATTCATGAATATGCTTTTTAGCCTTTTTGTTTTTTTGAGTGGTTGGGAGTAATTTTTTGCAGATGGGATAACTATATAAAGGTTCCTTTGTTGGCTATGAGAACGTTGCTTTGCTGTGGAGAAGAGATATGTTGAGAGCTTATATGTTGTAATGCTAATTGATAGCATATCTGTTCTAACATCAAATTCATTGTAACGATATGATATAGAATGACTTAGATTAGTGGTTCTCAACAGGGGTCGATATATGGGAGTCCCTATCAGATTTTTTGAGCAGTCCATGCAAGCAAAGTAGTAAGTTGGGGGAGTCCATAATAATATTTTAAGTGTCCATGAAAATTTTTTTACTTGTATTTATTGCAAGAAACAACTAGGTTTCTTTCTCTAATCCTTAACTTAGGTTTAACATAGTTGTGTGCAAACTCTTCCAGTTCTACCTTTATTTAAGTAAATGCAGTGATATTTGTATTATTTTAAATTATTGTAAATTAGGTAACGGTGGTGAGCTGACAGAATCATTAGAATGCTGGACAAAATACTTCACGGCATTTCTTCCAGTTCTTTATATTTTGAAGTCAATTACTGCCAAGGTCACCTTTGCCTTTTTGTCCTTTCGGGGTCGACAAAAAAGTAGCAGTTGAGTACTGGGGTTGATGTCATCAACTAACTCCCTTCCCTGAAATTTCTGGCCTTGTGCCTTTAGTGGAAAGAATAATTTTAATTTCAGTATTTCAATATTAATATATTTCAAATTTAGCCTTAGTCAAAACTTTTCATTATTTTGATTAAAACTACTTAATCTAAATTTTAAATTGTCCTCATACAGAAGCACTTTAAATGTGGACAGCTTATGTTTAAATAAGAATGAAAAGGATGTGGTGGAAATTAATTAGTTTCCAACATTTATCCAGGATGGGATTGAATACTGCTTAGACGAGATGAAAGTAAATGAGAAAAATCATGCATACAATGCTTTCTTTCTTTTAGTAGGTTGTCAACAGTCATTTGACCAAATCATTATTGCAGGAAAACACTTGAATTTGTTTGTCAACTTACATTGTAAACATAAATGTATTTTGGAGGGGAATAAGTAAAATAATCCTGTTAGAGAGATTTAAGTCTTTTGGCAGATTTCTTGCATTTGTAACATAAGTCCTGATTCACTGACCCAATTATTTTTTTGTAATTTTAGTGAACTATACTTTTTCAAGTAGGTCAGACACAGAAAGACATGGAATACTGTGAACTGTTGAAATAAAATTATTCCATTTCCTTTTGTTCAAAACTATGAATATATTCATAGGTACAGCCATGTGTACAAACAACAACATGTACATAGATTTCTATCTTTACATTTTTATAAAAAAAAAACACACACACACACACACACATGCACATACTCTCTCTCTCACACACACACATGCACGCACACACACACACACGAATGAGGCATGGAATAAATTTGGAACACAGAACCATATGCAGCACATTCATATACATTAGTACTTGGAATAGATTTATCTCTAGTAGATCATATAGTCAAACATAATAGCTTTAAGATGGAGTGGTTACTTAGTCAGAACACATTTGTAGATGAGACAATTCACTAATGGTTTTGATGCCTATAACTTTGATTTTAAATCTTTTCGTGTTTTCAAGGTGTCTGAGAAAATCTGTACTGGTGGCAGTTGGCAATAAAGTAAAGAGCTTTCTTGACCAGAGTTGTGTAAAGATATATATATATATATATATATATATATATATATATATATGTATATATATATATATATATATATATATATATATATATATATATATATGTAATAATTTGTTTTAAATAATGCAAATGTGCTTCAATGGTCTGGTGTGCATACTTCAAACCTTCAGCTGACTGATGTCGGAATAGTTCAATTCTATCTTTCAGGTAACAGATTCCAAGGGTCCCATTTCTTTCCACTTACACCTGATTCTAGATATGGAAACATTACTCCTTGGTTAGCTTTGGTTTTTATAGATGCAGGCATGGCTTACATGGTTAAGAAGTGTGCTTCTCAACCACATAGTTTTGGGTTCAGTCCCACTACATGGCACCTTAGGTAAGTGCCTTTTACTACAGACTCAAGCTGACCAGTGTCTTGTGAGTAAATTTGGTAGATGGAAACTGTGTGGAAGCCTGAAATATATATGTGTGTGTGTGTGTGTGTGTGTGTGTGTGTGTGTGTGTGTGTGTGTGTGTGTGTGTGTCTTTGTGCTTGTCTCTCACCATTGCTTGACAACCACTGTTGTTTGGTTTACTTCCTTGTAACTTAGCAATTTCAGCAAAAGGGAACTATAGAATAAGTATCAGATAAGTAATAGGATCAATTCTACCTTTCATCCTTTTGGGGTTGATAAAATAAGTACTTCTAGAGCACTGGGGTTGATGTAATTGACTTACCCCACACCCCTGAACTTGCTGGCCTTGTGTCAAAATTTGAAACCAATATTACAGGCAATTAAAGACAATTCTACTTTTAATTAGAGTAGTTTCTTAAGAAAACGTCAATATTTCATATGATAAAAACTTATAAAGTTTAGTGAAATTAGTTGCCCTTTCTATCAGCTCTGATGATATCTAGCCATGAATTTTAATGTTGATGAGTCAAATCATCATCATCATCGTTTAACGTCTGCTTTCCATGCTAGCATGGGTTGGATGGTTTGACTGGGGACTGACGAACCAGATGGCTAAACCAGACTCCAATCTGATCTGGCAGAGTTCCTACAGCTGAATGCCCTTCCTAACGCCAACCGCTCCAAGAGTGTAGTGGGTGCTTTTTACGTGCCACCGGTATGAGAGCCAGTCCGGCGGTACAGACAACGGCCACGCTCAAATGGTGTTTTTTACATACCACCTGCACAGGAGTCAGTTCAATGTTTTGTTCCACATGTCACTGGCACAAGTGCCAGTAAGTCGAAGGTGGAAAAGACCGTGCTCAAATGGTGCTTTTTACGTGCTACCGGCACAGAAGCGAGACCGCTGCTCTGACAGTGATCCCACTCGGATGGTGCTGTTAGCGCTCCACTGGCACGGGTGCCAGTCATCAAATTTGGTTCAGTTTCTATCTCACTTGCCCCAACAGGTTTTCGCAAACTGAGTTTAGTGTCCAATGAAGGAAGGTTGGCATGAGTGCTAGTCGTCGAATTTGGTTCAATTTCGATATTTAGATAAAAACATACTTGAACTTTGAACACTTATTTGTTTACCATTTGTTTTAATTTAATATCATAGTTGGTGGACAAAAGTTACTGATTTCCAACAGGTTAATCATTGGTTCATGGTATTTTTGACAGCAAGAATAGTGACAAAGGATTGCCTGCACAAGTCAGCAAAACATGCAAAAACAGTACAGAAGATTTTGATTTGAAAACTGGCTTTTCATTTGTCTTACTGAAATGTATCATTAAAAAGTTATACACATGCATAATTATGAACTTTCTTTGCTAAATATAATGTTACTTTTGATCCATAGATAGCTTTTAGTTGTTGTACATTGATATCTGTTATCCATCTGATCACAGAAAGTTATGATCTGCTCACATATCAAATAGAGGTTTCCAATGGTATTCTACAGATAACTGAAATTTCTCTTGTAAATGAGCTCTGACTTTATAAAAGTCTTTGAGGTAGAGCTGGCCAAAGAAGAATTAAGATAAAGTTTTAGATTTATAAATGAAATTATGCATGCATTATTGTTAAATGGAAAGAATCAACATTGCTGACTCATTCATTCTTTGCTAGCAAGGGAAAATAGACATTAAACTAAAGAGATGATATTTCATTTTGAATGTAGATGTGTAGCCTCTGCATTGTATACCTTTTAAATTTGTTATAATATTTAAATTGCTTTAATTATCTAGTCTACTGCACTACACTTTGCTTTGTTGAAATTGAAGAATGCTGCCTACTCACCATTCATTGAAGACAAAAGTCTCGTTATAATTTTGTTAATTAGATGCAGACTAATCTCTATATCATTTTCACTAAAGCGTTTAGCATTTCAGTTACTATTCTTAAAAGTTTTGTAACTATCCTAATTTTTGTTTACTCACTTGCTTTCTAATAACAATAATATTTCTAATTATATATAGTTGTCCTATAATCTAGCCTAGAGTAAGGTTTCTCTCATTCTCTTTACTACTATAGCCTGTTATCTTGATATATGTATCAGCATAGATGCTAAAATACATACTTCATATTTAGAAAAAGCTTCTGTTTTGTGAATGTATGTCAGTATTTTTATCATTGGGTTGAGTAAATATTTCTTAGTTGTAGACAAATTATACTTTTTGACAGATTTCTATTTTTCGATTCCTTTGCATTTTAGATGTACTAGTCATGTTACCTTAGACACACTGTCTGTGAGGATCTCTTTTCTACTCTTTTCTATTCTTCTCTCTTTGCTAATCTTCCCCTCTTTTATTACTATCAGTTTACCTTGAAATTCCTCAACTCTTAGCTAACAAAATGAAGCAAAACCTGAAATGGAAATTATTATATTACATCAAAAAAACTAATTTTTTGGTGGTGGAAGAGATTGGTTAGCAAATATAAAATTTATTTCTCTCAATTTCTAGAATTATATTGTGCTTGGTATTATTTGTGATAGGTTTCTTATTATATTCTTCTAAGTTCCTATGAGACCTTTTCTCTGTTAACAAAGTAGCTTAGTGGTTGAAGACACATTCCCTGTTCTTTCTCTCCAATTTCAAGTGCTTTGTGTTTTCTTAGTATTTTCACTGACAGGTACAAAGAGATGTTATGATTTGAAAAAATACAGGGAAATTAGGCTAATAAAATTATCATCATTATCATAATTTATTCCTAAAAATTACAAACTTTCTTCAGTTTCTTAGAAGTTAAAATGTTTCTCTCTGAAGTCTACAAAGGAAATAATTTCTTTTTTCTGTTGAACACTACTTGGTAAATGCATTTGGTTAGAAGGGTGGACACCCTTTATCAGCTGCCAGTTCTCCACTATTAGCTGAAAAGAAGATGGTGCTCTACTTTTACCAGGAAGGTGCAGAAAATGTGTAGGTAGGAATTCTGTATTGCATACCAAATATAAACTTTGGGTGCACAACAGATGCAGTGGGATCAAATTCAAATACTTTATATGCAGCAGATATGCAGGAGTAGCTGGCAGTAAGAGAACCCATGAAATAACTTCTCCAGAGAAGGTGATAGCTTCTGTTACCTACATAACCTAATAAGTACTAGAGGCAGGTGTCCTGAAAGCATAGTTGTCTATGTAAGAACAAGTTGGAAAGAGTTCATGGAGTTGTTACCTCTCCTGGTGACAAGGAGATTCTCTTTTTCTCTTTCTCTCTCCCTTATCTCTCTTATCTCATTATACAAATGCATTGTATGATGCATTTGTATAATGTATGATATTACCACCAACAACTGGAAGGGTTTTGTCCATTTTATTATTTATGCGCCCTTTTTCAAGCCTAGCCAGGCTCATGGGCCCGGTTTCCCGGTTTCTATGGTGTATGTGTTCCCCCCCCCCCCAGCTGGACGGGATGCCAGTCCATTGCAGCTTTACTCAAGAAACAGGGAGAGAGTGAGAGAAAGTTGGGGCGAAAGAGTACAACAGGGGTCGCCCCCCCCCCCTGCCGGAGCCTCGTAGAGCTTTAGGTGTTTTCGCTCAATAAACACACACAACGCCTGTTCTGGGAACCAAAACCACGATCCTCCGACCGCGAATCCGCTGCCCTAGCCACAGGGCCATTGCGCCTCCTCGTTTTGTCCATTACTACAACATAAATAGTATAGCTGCTAGAAGACCAAAGGATGCCTTTGTGTATTGCACAATCAACAAGCTTTCAACCTTTTAAAATTCAATATCAACTTCATGGAATCTGCCTACCATCACATTAGTATCACTCTTGCTAAAGAAGCCTTCGTATCTGCTGCTCAATTTACCTCCAACTTGACATTGCACAAACTCAACAAAAATTATCCTAAACTCACCTTCTTATCTCCAGCACACTGTCACACACGCAAAGTTACTATATGTGAAAATCCTTCAATGGCTGCAACCCAATGAGGCAGCTAATATTATTGACATAGAAAAATATTGAAAAAACAAAAAAAAAAAAAAAGCATTCATTGATGGCTGGTCTATATTATACAAGATGTTTTTTTCAGTTGTGATGCTGTTGTATATGACAACTATTTTTATTTGGAATAGAATGAGTGAATGTTAGTTTCATTTTTATATCCTGTGATGTTAATGTGATCATGTTGGCATATAATCCTGAAGTGTGAAGTTACTAAAAGAAAAGTAAAAAAGACAACAAAAAGAAAAGCAAAAAAAAAAGCAGAATGAATGAACCAAAAATAGATTGTGCTGATTAAATCTATAAATGCTTGCCAAAAGAATTGATTTTTTTTTTAAAGAGTCTTGGGGAAGGAGAAGAAACTTTCTACCATTGTTGTTGTGAACATATCTATCAAATGAACTGATCTCTCAACCAACATATCAAATGATTGTATATCAATATAATTAGAAGTTTCTTAAAAGAAAATTTACTTTATAGTTCTATTTTAAGCTAAGACATCTTTTTATCTGGGTAACTTGACCAGTTTCTATCAAATTACTAAGAGAATATTTGTGTTGGCAGTTTTATTATTGCATTCATTTTGTGTTGACACTGGAAAATTCTTTAGGAATTCTCTTTTTCTTTTCTGTTTCCTTTTATTGAATTCTTTCCTTGTTTTGTAGTTAAGAATAGGCACAAACATGGCTGTGTAGTTAAGAATTTTGCTTCACTACTGTGTGGTTTTGGGTTTGGTTCCACTGTGTGGCACTTAGGGTGTCTTCTACTGTAACTATGGGCTGACTGTTGCTATGTGAGGGAATTTGGTAGAGAGAAACTGCAGGAAACTTGTCATACGTGTAAAATGTATGTGTGTGTATAGAAGAAGCCCATAGTATATATATATGTGTGTGTATATGTTTGGGTGTCTGTGTTTGTCCCCCCCCCCCCAAACATCGCTTGACAACCGATGCTGGTGTGTTTACGTCCCCGTAACTTAGCAGTTCGGCAAAAGAGACCGATAGAATAATTACTAGGCTTCCAAAGAATAAGTCCTGGGGTCGATTTGCTCGACTAAAAGGCAGTGCTCCAGCATGGCCGCAATCAAATGACTGAAACAAGTAAAAGAATAAAAGAAAAAGAATAAAACTCCAAAATTAACATTTACACTGATACAGTTCCACAGCGTTTTCATTGATATGCATTCATTCATCAGTATTTGTACCCATACATACATAAATAATAACTATCATTTCATAAATCATTTCATTCATTCACTGGTGCACTTACACATATATGTACATAAATGTTTATATACATGTTAATAGTACTATGATCATAATTTCATGCTCTTTGAGAATATATATCCTCATTGGATCACACCATAATATGAATAAAGACTGGTGTACATTCACCTAAGCATATACTATATATACGGATCTTTTTTAAAACGGGGGCCACATTTTTCATTAACGAAACACTTTGAAACTTGGAACACTGGTAGAATGTGTCATATAAAACATCTTTTTCTCTTAGTCTTCTTAAAAAAAAAACAGAAATCCATAAGTTATTCCATGTGAAAATTGTCGTATTTCTGTAATTTCAACCAATCACTGACGTCCATTCAGCCGATATACATTAAGTGCCGACTACATAAACAAACGATTCTGAAACAATTAACCCTAACCCTAACCCTAGGGTTAGGGTTAAAGCAAATTTAAAATGAAAAAAGCAAATAAAACGAAGGTATGGAGATTAAATACGCTTTACATTGCTTAATCAGCCAAAGGAGTAAATGTAAACAACTGAATACTTGTCAGTGATTGGTTGAAATTATTGAAATAAGACAATTTTTTACATGAAATAAATTCGAATACAAAAATATTTTTTTGTTCTATAACACAAAATAGATAAGTATACGAAGTTTGAAAGTCTTTCGGTACCAAAAACACTACGTAAAACATTAATGAAAAATGTGGCCCCCGTTTTAAAATAGATCCATATATACATATATTTTTACCCTTGCACTCAATGTCATACAATTCAGGAGTGTTAAAGTTTAGATATGACCATAAGTAACAGTTCCTGTTCTCTTTGCTTCATTTTCTGTTTCTCTTTTGTTGTTGCTTTTGATTTAACTGTTGTTTCTACCCTGCCTCTTTTTGAGAGGATGCTGGTCAGGGTACTTTTTTAGTTGTAAGGGTTCTTTTGTCGTTTTTCCTTTTTGGTTTTACTTTATTTCTAGTTCTCACTTCCTCTCTACCTTTTATCATTGACTTAATTTTGTTTGACTTTTAATGATTCAGAGGTCGGCACTTAATTTTTTTTTCCTCTTTATTTTTTCTTTTTTTAAACCTTAGGATTTTTGTGTATGTTCTTTTGACATATATCTTCTGTATCATTGCTATGCTTTCTACCATATACTTAACCTTATCTAATGTTCTACTGCCCTGATAGAGGTTACAGTTATATTTATATAAATCAACCATTGTATAATGCTTACATTTACTGCTAGGTGAGGGGTATTTCCTTTTCATGACACATTGTTTATTTTTATGCATGTCTGACCTTAGAAAATCCTGTCTTGTTAAATAATGTTTACGAAAGCAATGATGTACTAAATATGAGTAAGTTAAATCTCTAATTCTCCATTTTATTTCATAGGGAACTGAATTTAAATTTTCTGTTTTAAATTTCCTGTTTTATTTATAGAGAACTGAATTTAAATTTTCTGTTTCTCAGTGCCACGTGAAAAGCACTGATTCTGGTGTCACATAAAAAGCACTAGTGCCATGTAAGAAGCACCCAGTACACTCTGTAAAGTGGTTGGCATTAGGAAGGCATCCAGCTGTAGAAACCAAGCCAAAACAGACAATGGAACCTAGCATGGCCCCTGGCCTTGTCAGTTCCTGTCAAGTCATTCAACCCATATCAGCATGGAAGACAGATCTTAAATGATGGTGATGAATGATAGGATAACAAGAATTGATGGGGAAAATATGTTTACATTGGTGCAGACATGGCTGTGTAGTCAAGAAGTTAACTGCACAACCATGTAATTTCTGGTTTAGTCCTACTGCATTCCGCTTTGGGCAAGAATCATTTACTATAGTTGCAGGCCAACAAATGCTTCATGAATAAATTTGTGTGGATAGGAACTGTACAGAGCCTATTGTGTGTGTGTGCATGCATGAGCACATCATCATCATCCTTTTACATCCGTTTCCCATACTGGCATGGGTTGGATAGTTTGACCAGGAACTGGCAAGCAGGAGAGCTGCATCAGGATCCAGTCTGTTTTGGCTTAGTTTCTATGGCTGGATGCCCTTCCTTATGCCAACCACTTTACAGAGTGTACTGGGTGCTTTTACTGTGGTCATCATCATCATTGTTTAACGTCCGTTTTCCATGCTGGCATGGGTTGGACGATTTGACTGAGGACTGGCGAACCAGCTGGTTGCACCAGGCTCCAATCTGATCTGGCAGAGTTTCTGCAGTTGGATGCCCTTCCTAACGCCAACCACTCCGAGACTGTAGTGGGTGCTTTTACATGCCACTGGCACGAGGGCCAGTCAGGCGGTACTGGCAACGGCCACGCTCAAATGGTTTTTTTACGTGCCACCTGCACAGGAGTCAGTCCAGCGGCACTGGTAATGACCTCGCTTGAATATTTTTTCACGTGCCACTGGCACAAGTGCCAATAAGGCGACGCTGGTAACAATCACGCTTGAATGGTGCCTTTTACTTGCCACCGGCATGGAAGCCAGTCAGCTGCTCTGGTAACGGTCACACTTGGATGGTGCTCTTAATGCTCCACTAGCACAGATGCCAGTCATGTGGTGCTGTCATCGAATTTGATTTCAATTTCGATTTCACTTGCCTCAACATGTCTTCGCAAGCAGAGTTTAGTGTACAATGAAGGAAAGGTACGCATAAGTGGGCTGGTTACACCCCTGGCATAGGCCACGGGTTATGGTCTCACTTGGCTTGCCGGGTCTTCTCAAGCACAGCATATTTCCGAAGGTCTCAGTCACTATATAAGCATTTATGTGATATTTGCATAAATGCTTATATGGTGCTGGCACAGGTGCTTTTTAATTGGCACTGGTACAGGGCCCTTACAGGTAAATCCTCTTCATTGGGAGGTGGCAATGTTAACATTTCTGCTGTGGAGATATGTAAAAGTGCAGGTGTGGCTGTATGGCTTTGAAGTTCACACCCCAACCATGTGTGTATGTGTGTTTTTGCATGTGTGTGTTTGTATGTGCATCTCAACATGTCTTCTTCACATTGACACTGCTTGAGCAGTGGTGACATTTATTTATGTCTCCTATAAACAATATGCTTGGTAGCTTCATGGTTTGACATGCAGAGGTGAGAGGCAGAAACGAAACGGCATTACTTGGAAACTAATGGTTGTTGTGAAGAAGGGCATCCAGCCAAAGAATTCCATGCTAGTATGGAAAAATATATGTAAAGCAGTGATGATTATCATTAAATGCTTTTGCTTTTAAATCCTCCTTAAGTAGTGTATTTTTAGTAAGTCTTCATATAAAATTAGAGTTCTAAGAAATATGTTAATAAGATGTTTAAAAATAGATCCAATACCATTAGGATTGAGAATTAATTGCTTGCTGTTTATTCTTTCTTTCTATACTATTCATGCAATTGGATTATTATTTTATTAGTTCCATTGGTAATGGTTTGGTTACATATGATCAATTATAGGGCAAAGATCATTATTTGATGACTGTTACAGCATTAACCATTCATTCATTCTCGGTGCTGTCGATCAACAAACTCAGTACTGTTGATCAACATGCTGCTGCTGTGTTTTTTTATTGCTTGCTTTATTGTCAAAGGGTTTAAGTCTCTTATGCTATCAATGAGGCTCAAGTATGCACTTCATATGAAATAATTATACTTTATCCACTTAGCCATTTTGACTCATAATTATGAAATGTTCTTCATTAATGAGTTAATCAGTGGCTTAGATGATAGAATATCTAATCTACCTTTTCATTGATCTCACTTAAATCTGGTACTGGGATCACTCCAGAGTAGTAACTGGGTGCAAGAATTAAAATGCTCATCTGACTGATTGTTAAATGTTTGTCTTCCTCCTGGCAAGTAATTTAATTCATTTCATGTTTAATTTTATCTGAGAATTTCTATTTGAAAAAATAAAAAAGGAAAAAAGAAAAATTATTATTGTATTTAAATTTATCATTGATATCTTTTGATCTAAATTGGATGAAATTTATTTGAGAACTATTTTATTTTCAAAGACCAAAATTTCAATTGAATTAGCTTAATCAAGTTGTTATGTAATTTATCTCTATTTAGCTTGCTTGAAAAGATGATTTTATTGTGTCTGAAAATATTGCTATGCTTGTTGCTTAGTTACTAACTGATAAAGTTTCATAAAGTTATTCTTTTCTTCTTAATGATATTTCCTAACATATTATATTATGCATGGGTTGGAGATGTATTGAATATTGTAACATATGTACAGTGTTGTGTCAAAAGCTATTCTGATATATCTATTACTTCTGAGGCATAAGGCCAAGTTTTAAGAGACTATTACTGATATTTATATTTTTTGACGATAAGAGGACTTGAACTCAGAATGAGGAGGAATGAAACTAAATACTACAGTTTAAAGTTCTACTACCTTGTGTATCTCCATTACCCTTATTCTTATGTTAAGTTTATTTCATCTGATTTTCTGTATTATTTCTCCACAGTCTTAAAGACTGTCTTAACCCACTTGTTAGTCAAAATGTTCTTTTGGCAACCGTTTTCCTGCTTGCGAGTTAGAGCTATAACAGATGTAATATTAACTGAAGAATGTGCACTGTTAACTATTTGGGTGTGTATGTGAGGGAGAAAGAAATAGAGAGAAAAAGAAACGGGTAAGTTTTTACTGGTGAAAGCAGCTACATGTATGAATGCATACATAATGTCAATAGAGTCGTTCAGTTTATTGTTTTTCCCTTTCAGACTTAGGGTGTTTGGTTTGAGTAACATTTAAGAAAGAAAACATTTGTTTCAAATTCCTGCAAGTTTGTAGTAAGTTTCTGGATGTAAATAAAGTTATGCAATGTGGCGTCCTTTTTTGATTAGCCTTCATTCCGGTACATTATTCCATTGAAACCTGTCAACAGATATTAGGTTTATGATTCTCTTCTTCTCTTGGCACTCCATCGCTTACGACGTCGAGGGTTCCTGTTGATCCGACCAACAGAACAGCCTGCTCGTGAAATTAACGTGCAAGTGGCTGAGCACTCCACAGATACGTGTACCCTTAACGTAGTTCTCGGGGATATTCAGCGTGACACAGTGTGACAAGGCTGACCCTTTGAATTACAGGCACAACAGAAACAGGAAGTAAGAGAAAGTTGTGGTGAAAGAGTACAGCAGGGTTCACCACCATCCCCTGCCGGAGCCTCGTGGAGCTTTAGGTGTTTTCGCTCAATAAACACTCACAACACCCGGTCTGGGAATTGAAACTGCGATGCTATGACCGCGAGTCCGCTGCCCTAACCACTGGGCCATTGCGCCTCCAGGTTTATGATTAATGTGTACTCATCCCACACCTTGTTGATGAACAAATTTATGTCTTTGTTTTCTCTTTTTTCTTTTTTTTTTGGCTACATGTCCTTATATGTATGCATATGCACAAATATATATAGATTTTATTAAATACACTTCGTTACAATAATTACTGGGGACACATATGGAGATAATTAAGATGGAATACAATTATTATTGATCACATTTTCTTATTAATGGAAAACAAAATATTGTTGAGAAATATATGCAAGAAGTATATGTTCTCTTGTTACCATTAGAAATAGCTCCATATCTTGCATTTATTAATTATATTTAGCTGCAAATTAGGAGAAGAAACCTCAGACTGTCATAAATTAAGCTGCATTTTCCATATTGATATATTCAATTAGTAGTTTCCTATACTTCCTTATTTGTTTTTTAATCTAAAAATCTTCCACACAAACATTACTAAGAATTGTTCACAGATATAAAGGAGGTTACTATTGCTTTTAGTTTGACATCTTACTGTGAATCATTATTATTATTGCTGTCTTCTACAATCTAGAATCTTCATATAAACATGGTAGTTGATTGTCTCTATTGTTATATCTTGTGTTGTTTTTCAAGACAACTTCATTATGGCAGCTGAGTTCGATAGCTGTTGGCTGACTTTTTGCTATCAATAGGATTCATATCTTAAATTAACTTGTGGTTGACATTGGAATCTGTTATTTTCAGACTGTAGTTATTGTTGTATGTATCAACAGTTAAGTAGGCAGACTTCTGATTGTTCTCTCTTCTTCAGTTTGTAGTAATATAGTAATCAGAAAAATATTTTTCTTGGCCCATTCATTTATATGAAAGATGGTGGGAGTGGAGGAAATCCAAGCAAGAAAGTTAATCACTTTATATAATAATTGAATAGAAATGTTGAGCACTAGTTCATCTGTGTCACCTACCATCATAAAAAGGTCTTTGTCAGTTCTTTTCATATTGCTGTTTTATCTCTGTATTTGAGTTAATGAAAGAAACCACTGTCAGACCAGAGAACTTGATAGAAACAGCAGTAAAATCTCCTGTCACATCTTACTTTGCTATCTCCAAACAGTGTAGTCTATGATTAATTTTCTTTTCCAGTATATTATGATGTTAGAACTTTTATCTTCAAGCTGGCAGAATCGTTAGCATGCTGGACAAAATGCATAGCAGTATTTCGCCTGTCGCTATGTTCTGAGTTCGAATTCCACCGAGGTTGACTTTGCCTTTCATCCTTTCAGGGTCAATAAATTAAGTACCAGTTGAACACTGGGTTCAATGTAATCGTAATCGACTATCGATCTTCCCCCCAATTTCTGGCCTTGTGCCTATAGAAGAAAAGATTATTCTTGCTCAAATATTTTTCTGGGTATAATATGAAATTATTGTTTGAAATACATTTCTGTTTCTTACTTTAAAATAATATAATTGTAATAGGATAGTAAAACTATGTAAAGCCATGTAAAAGTACTGGCAATGGTATCCCACAAAAAGCACTGGTGATGGTGTCACACAAAAAACTTAAGTGATGGTGCCATGCAAAAAGCACCCAATGCACTCTGTAAAGTGGTTGGTATTAGGAAGGGCATCCAGCTGTACAAATATTGCTAAACAGACTATGAAACTTGGTGTGGCTCCTGACCTTGGTACATCCTGTCAAAACGTCTGACCCATGCCAGCATGGAAAACAATATTAGATGATGATGATGATAGTGATGAATTAGAAATAGAACAGTATCATATATTATTTGTAAAAATGAATAGGAATGGTTTTTCTGATAATTTTTTCCACTTTGATAATTAGATGTTTACGACATCTAATTATTAAAGTGAAAAACATATCTAATTATTAAAGTGGAAAAAGTTATCTGTAAAGCTATTCCTATTAATTATTTTCAAATATATATATATATATATATATATATATATATATATATATATATATATATATATAAAATATAATTATGAATCTTATTGTTGTTGCCTTCTGAACCATCAAATAGGTCAAATCAACGTGACATATGTAACAAAGCTGGACTTGTGACTTCTATGCACTATCCATTTGATAAGCTTCCTTTGATCCACACAGTTTCTGCCTACCAAATTTCAATTCACATGTCTGTGGAATACTCAACCATTGACATGTCTATTTAACAAGTAGTTGAAGGGTTCAGTTGATTGAACAACTGAATTCTCCTCTTAGAAATGACGAAGCATTTAGTCGTGCCTGTACATGGTATCTATTAATAGATTTGCACATTGAGAGATAAATGAATTGACCAGGGATAACAACCCTCTGTTGGTGATATGATTTGAACTGGTAGCATTTTTCTTATTGATTGATCTGTAACTGTTTTTTTGTGAATCTGCTTGTGATAATTCTGTTTCTGGAACAAAAAGAGAATTATTACTTGATGCTTCATAACGGATATAGAAATACAACGATATTTCACTCAACAATCTTCTGCTTACTATGATGATATTGTTTTGAAATTATAAAAATAAAAAGTTAATACTTGTGCAAAATAAATGCTAATTTTATAATGATGACTGAAAAAGTTTACTAACCACAATGCACCTTGATATTAGGTACATGCCTGTTTCTTCAGTCATTCAGTTAGTTTGCATATTGATGTTTGTATGTGTTTACTGTTTCCTCAATGGAGGTGCAATGGCCCAGTGGACTCGTGGTCATAGGATCGCGGTTTTGATTCCCAGACCGGGCGTTGTGAGTGTTTATTGAGCGAAAACCCCTAAAGCTCCACGAGGCTCTGGCAGGGGATGGTGGCGAACCCTGCTGTACTCTTCCACCACAACTTTCTCTCACTCTTACTTCCTGTTTCTGTTGTACCTGTATTTCAAAGGGCCAGCCTTGTCACACTCTGTGTCATGCTGAATATCTCCAAGAACTACGTTAAGGGTACACGTGTCTGTGGATTGCTCAGCCATTGGCACGTTAATTTCACGAGCAAGCTGTTCCGTTGATAGGATCGACTGGAACCCTCGACATCGTAAGTGATGGAGTGCCAACAACAACAACAACTGTTTCCGCAATCTTTCTGCTTCTCTTTTGTCTTAAAACTTTGGTATTATAACAAAAAACCTGAAGAAGGTCTAACAGTGGAAGCACCTATTTGTTCTTTTATTCTTAAAGGATCTCAACAAAGCTTTTTCGCATAATTGATAAAAATTTTCAAGTCTCAGTAGTTGAATTTATAACAAAGTAGAAAAGTTACTGCTGATGTAAATATATCTGATCTCTGCTGTTGTGTAATTTTATGAAAGAAAGGGAAAGACTGCAATGGAAGCAAGGAACTCTTGATACATTTATGAAGAGAAATCTGCTCCTATTCCAAGCAAATCAAATAAGAATTGGCAAAGCCACATAATGATGAA
Organism: Octopus bimaculoides; assembly: GCF_046866305.1. NCBI lineage: Eukaryota > Metazoa > Mollusca > Cephalopoda > Octopoda > Octopodidae > Octopus > Octopus bimaculoides. Next base: position 25,965,624 of record NC_142931.1, on the reverse strand, counting down.
TCCAAAAACAAACAGCAGAAAAAAAAGTATGATGTATGAAAAACAAAAACAAAAAACAAATAACATCCCTAATAACTTGAGACTTTTGATTGTTTATTATTTGTAAATGATTTTATTTAATCAAATCATTGGTTATATCTAAATTGTTTTATTGTTCAATATTTAACACCTAAAAATGTCACCTAGTGAAATGCGTCTCAGATGTGGTTGCTTAAACAAGAAAGAGAGAAAAATGTCATGTCAAATATCCTTTGCTAGAATGCAGCCACTGTTTGTAACATTATTTCTCTGTGAATTAGCGCCTCTCCCTTAACAACTTCTCACTTATTCATTGGACATTTAGAACTAATTGAATTGTATTCCTGTATTTATACATATCATAATTACTCATGCATAATGCTACCAATACAAAACATCAGTCAAAACTGGAGGAGAGACACATCATTCATAAGTGTTAGAGAGAGAGAAAGCAAGAAGATAATATTGATTTTTAGGTACTCAAAAGTGGGGCTGAGGTGCATTACATTTGTAACTGTACTGAATCCAACTAAGTTCAGTATATCACGTGATCACCCAGACTACCAGATATCATACATTACTGGTTGCAATGCACTTTGCATCATTTTTAGCTTTCAAATAATGCCACCTCACTGGCTAGACAAGCAGGCTAACCTTGCCCCTGATCAGAAAAGGCTGTCCATTACAGAGTTGCCTATTTACAGCTAAGTGGATTGGAGCAACATGAAATGAAGTGTTTTGCCCGAGAACATGATGTTTGGCTCGATCTGGGAATCGAACCCATGATTTAATGATTGTGAGTGCAACACCCTTATCCACTAAGCCACACATTTTCATTAAATACAGTATAGGCATTTATATTAAATACAGTATACACCTTTAGAAAATATTGAGATTTGTATTCCCGCATCATGATTATCTGTGATCGTACATCTGTAAGAAAGTATGTATATTCTCATAATATATTCAAATAATATAGTTTCTATAATTCTGTTAAACTGATTAAAATTCAATCATATGCCTTTAAAACTATTATTTGCCAGTGTTGATGTTATAAGCTTTATCATTACTATTGCTGGTGGTGGTAGTAGTGGTGATGATGATGATACTGCTGCTGCTGCTGCTGCTGCTGCTGATGATGATGATGATGATGATGATGGAGATGGTAATGGGTAAAGAAAGAGAAAGAAAGAAGAAAAGGCTTATATAAAAGTCTTTCAAGTAACATTTCTGGATAATATTTGACACACTCTCTGCTCTGAATATCTAAAACATCTTCCCTTAGAAAATTCTTTAAGAAGACAGAGTTAAAAGAATTTAGGAATTTTCTCAAAGTCCTGAAGCAATTGATTCAACTCGCAGTTAAATAGTAATGACTTGTTATTTGTTCTCTTCCATATTGCAACTGATAATATGATTCTGACTTGGAAGGTTTTGAAATAACCTTACGCATGTGTCTTTCTTTGAGAGTTGTTATTTAAATGGATACATTAAAGATATTGTAGGATTCCTGACCACCCTCTCACCAAATACAAATATGTAACTGAAATTTGAAGAAAAAATACTAAAATTCCAAAGCAAAAAAAAAACTCTAAAAAAAAAAAACCCTCAATCCATGCCAGCATGGAGGAGAGGATATTAAAAATGGTGATGATCATAGGGAAGATATTGGATGCAGGAAAAAATTTCTAATATTCTTTTCTAGAGGCACTTGTTAAGTTTCTTCTATTTTGGTGAATAATTTAAGGATTTTCATTTTGTTACAGATTACGGTTGGTTAAACTTCAAAGTGTTTTTTTTCTTTCGAACTACAATTTTGGAGGGCAGATAGTCAAAAAAGAAAGGAAAGAATGAGTTGTGTGTGTGTGTGTGTGTTGAGGGGGAAGGAATATTGAATATTTCTTTAGTTAGATTGTTATTGATTTTGCTCATTTCTATAATTGGTTTTGTCGCTTAATGCACAAAGAAATGGGAAAATGTTGTTTGATTCTGTCTGTGGATCTGAAAGATGCCATTATATTTTATGTATTACCTGAATTTGAGGAATTTTAAAATATTTATATGATACCTGAATCTGAGGAATGCTTTGCTGAAGTTAAGAGAATAGAAATATATTTGAGAAGCTTATTTTTCAGTCATAAACTTATCACACTATCATGTGTATTACTATTTAATAATAACTATGTGTGTAATTAGTTTTGGTTTTATGTTTGAAGATCAAAATAAGATAATTCTAAAAAGCCACAGATTTATAAAGCTAATTCCTTCCCAGTTCTCCAGTAACTTAGGCTCTTGTGTATTTTACACATACATAAAAGAAAATTGTATTCCTTATTGAGTTGAATACCTATATATTGTAAAATAATTTTCCAGCTGTGCTGATACATATTTTTCAATTATTTAGAAAAATACAATTAAAATAAAATATCTTCTACACAGACACTGTTTGATGTTTCTAGTAGAATATAAAATTTCGAACCTATTGGTGAATGATTTTGTACTTGATTCATTTGTTAAAATATAAACTGAAAAGTGAAAATGAAGCTTTTGGGTTTATCTCATTTGGAAATATCTGATTGGCATTAAAAAGCCTCTGTTGAAAGTCTCATTGAATACATGATAACGATTGTATGTATGGATCAAAGGATGGGGAATTGTGATAAAGACAAGTATAAATTATTAGTTCCTTTGTATGTTTAACTATTGCAGTTATTTGGAACTTGCAATGGATCATCAGGGGACCACTTTATTGCATTCTATCATAACTAGTAACACTATTAACCCTTTAGTATTTAAACCAGCCTTATTCAGTCAAAATATTCTACTTATTTTTAAGTCTAAACTTGCCAGATCCAGCTTCTCACACATATCCTACAGTGTCATTCTAAAAATAACATTCACATCATCCAAATCTCAAGGCTACAAGTTACTGTATTATCAATTTAAAACAATGTGAATAAATAAGCATCACATTTGATAGAGTAATCTTAATACTAAAGGGTTAAGTATAATGGTAGACTAACTACTATACTGGAAGCTGACTGGATAATGATAGTCTGCTTGGAGCTCTAACTCATACAGTAGTAGTCATACATCTATCTGTATACACAGGATATATATATATATATATATATATATATATATATATATATATATATGTATGTGTGTGTGTGTATAATGTCATCATCATCATTGTCATTTACCATCTATCTTCATTGCTGGCATGGGTTGGACAGTTCATTAGGATCTTATGGGTCAGAGGACTGCATAGTGCTCCAGTGTCTGCCTTGGTTTGCTTCTTTTTGTACCGCTGGATGCCTTTCCTAACACAAACTACTTTACAAAATATACTGGGTCTATCAGGTCTGAGAAACTCGATATATAACTTTCTACATTGTTAACTGTGTTCAGTTTGTATGTCTTATATAATATTAAGTTAGTAGGGATAATAGATGCAGGCATTTCTGTGTGGTTAAGAAGTTTGCTTTCTAACCACATGGTTTTGGATTCAGTCCCATGGTGTGGCACCTTGGACAAATCTCTTCTATTATAGCTCCAAGCTGACCAAAGCCTTGAAGCTTTGTGAGTGGATTTGGTAAATGGAAACTAAAAGAAGTCTATTACATATACTCACATGCACGCAAGCTTATATTTGTACTTCTCTGAATCTTTGAGCTACAAGCATCATGTTGTCCATTTTCCTGTTAACAAATCCTCTGCTGACTGTGCCTTTGGAGACATTTAAAATAAGAAATTCTTTATTTGAAAAATAAGTAAGGGTTAGTAATTGGAAGGGCATCTAGCTGTAAAACATTACATTAATATGTCTGACCCATGCTAGCATGGAAAAATGGATGTAAAAACAAGAAGGAACAAATGATAGCATTGAATTCTGCGTTATGTGAATTAAAAGTAAATCATCATCATCATCATCATCGTTTAACGTCCGCTTTCCATGCTAGCATGGGTTGGACGATTTGACTGAGGACTGGTGAAACCGGATGGCAACACCAGGCTCCAGTCTGATTTGGCAGAGTTTCTACAGCTGGATGCCCTTCCTAACGCCAACCACTCAGAGAGTGTAGTGGGTGCTTTTACGTGTCACCCGCACGAAAACGGCCACGCTCGAAATGGTGTCTTTTATGTGCCACCCGCACAAGCCAGTCCAGGGGCACTGGCAACGATCTCGCTCGAAAATCCTACAGGAGCCAGTCAGGCGGTACTGGCAACGGCCACGCTCAAAATGGTGCATCTCATGTGCCACCCGCACAAGAACCAGTCCAGGGGCACTGGCAACGATCTTACTTGGCTTGCCGGGTCTTCTCACGCACAGCCCATTTCCAAAGGTCTCGGTCCGTAGTCATCGCCTCGGTGAGGCCCAATGTACGAAGGTCTTGCCTCACCACCTCAGCCCAGGTCTTCCTGGGCCTACCTCTTCCACGGGTTCCCTCAACTGTTAGGGTGTGGCACTTTTTCACGCAGCTATCCTCCTCCATTCTCACCACATGTCCATACCAGCGCAATCGTCTCTCTTGCACGCCACAACTGATGCTTCTAATGTTCAGCTTTTCTCTCAAGATGTTCAGCTTTTCTCTCAAGAGTTCAGCTTTTCTCAGGGTATTAAATTGTAAGCTGTTTGTTATGTTAAACTAAATGAAAGAAATGGTGTCAAAACTTTATGTTGGAAATTATAAACTAAACTGCATGTCCTAAACTTTATTTGGCATCAAAATGTGATAGTATGAAGCATTGAGCTGTGTAAAAAACTATAAATGTGTCATGCTTACAGGAGATGTGGGTCTGTGTCCCACAAGCAGCCTTCAACTGTTTCTATCCAAAAGATTTTTTAAAACCCCAAATTTACATGCTGTTATTTATAACCTTATCTACTTTGAGCTTCACCGTTCCCCAACCCCAAAAAGTAAATATTTCTCCTAATATTAAACTATACTTGGTATTAATCTCTAGTATTAATCCTGAATCTTTTACTTGGTGCCATAGCTGCTATATATGAGATGATCTATTAAACTGTACTAGATATTAAATTGTTCATAGTTTTTTAAAACTGTACATGATATGTTACAAAAAACTGTTCGTAGTATGTGGTATCATGTATTAAAAAGTATTTTGAATTTAGTCTAATAATATCTATTGTGCTAAATTCTGTGATAGAAGTGAAAATCAAATTTTCCTCTGGCTATTTTACAACTGAGATCAATGCCTCATCAGTTATTGATATGAGAAACCATTTGGCATATGAGTGAAATTTAACTGTTTGTTCATTTGCACGCAACCTGCTAATGCATTTCACTCTTCTTCATCTCGTTTTTCATGTGAATGGCTTTTACTGTTGGATGCAGGCCTTACTTTCACCTCCACCTTTCATCTCCCCCACACTCTCACTTTCTCAAGGATTTAGTAAGAATTTTCTTGGAATATGATGAGGATAGAAACTATTGCATCATTTGACACCTGCCACTGGTGTAAAGGCTGAGACTGGAGCAGCTTTCTCTAGTCAGATTATTGGATATGCCTAGTTAACAGAAACCTTCTTTCCAGTAAATAGCTTAAACTGTAGTCTTGGTTTCTCTTTTTTTTTTTTTATATATATTTTTTATTTCTTGCCAATAAATTTGGTTGTGTTTTGATTCATATTACTTCTTTTATACTGAATTTTTTGTAAATAATTGGAAAAAAAAATGAAGGCTTACGTTACATATGTATCTATTCCTAGTAAATATATGAATTAATTTACATCTGTGAATGGAAATGACTTTAGGAGATAAAGAAAATTTTTCTTTCCATTTTCCTCTGAGTTTCATTAAAAACACTCACAGACACCTCCCCCCCTCACCGCCTCCACTGCCGCCACCACCACCATTTTTGTGCAATAGTAATAGTTTTGTTTTGTATTCAAAGTGTTCTTAAATTCTGAATCACATTGTTTTATTTTCTTCATTTTATTTTAAAGTAATCACCATATAAATATAGGGACATGACTTCAGGAAATTATTTCTTACAAACTAAACCAATGTATATATGTAAACATTTCTCTTTTTCTCTCCTTCTGCTTGTAAGGTTTTCCATTCTTGCTTTCCATTCCTATTTCCCTCCTGTCTCTTTCTATAGTTATTTTACATGATTTTATTTCTCTGGGCTTCTCTCTATCTCACTATCCTTTTTTTTTTTTTTTTAGCCCTCCTTTTTTTTTTATCGCCGTCCTTCTCAGTTTAGTTCCTATCCCCTTTGTTTTAAATTCCACTGCATCACTCATTCATATCACTTATCACTATTCTTTTAGGTTTATTTATTTAGGTTTGAAGTCTATCTGTTTATATTGTATAATTAGAAAGGAACAACATCAAGGCTGTTCTGAAACACGTTTGCATTCCTGTTATCGTGTTTTTAAAATTTATGGTATGTTTTTAAACAGGGAAGAAATTAGACATTTTCCACAAGTGACATAAATCCATTCTTGTTTACAGAGAACACAAATTATGCCTTAACAGGAGGAAAGATACTTTAAATTAGTTATTTTTACAATGATATTGGTTTAAATGGCTTATGTCGGATTCTAGGGTATGTTTATCATTATGGCTTGTGACTTTACAATAATTATCTAATGCTCAGTTTTGATTGTGGTTACACTTTCAATTAATTCAACAGCTTGATATTAAAATGATTACTGAAGTAATTTTGCTAGTGTCTTCAAGTTGTGGTTCCTATGGATTTATTAGTAGGGGAATAGTAGTAGTGTTTTTATGTTTGCTATATTGTCACTGAATATTTTAAAGTTTTTTCGTGTTGTCACAGGGGAATAGCTGCAGTCTTAAGTTTAATACATTCTTGCTCTTATATTACCATGTGTATCTTGATCTAGAATACATACTCTTTGTCCTTGCATGTCATGAGGGTTGACTAAAAGAATTGGTGACAGGAAGAGCAACCAGCTGTAAAACAGTGGCTGAAGAGACTAATCCAACTTATACCAACATGATCTAGTTGGATCAATTCATTGTGATTTAAGTCGCCCAGGAACATGAAATATTATTATACAACACTGAAGACTATTAACAAGTCTACTATCTTTATGAATAAACATAATTTGAAGCTGGTTGAAACTAGTAAAAGAATAAATTGCTATATAATAATATTGATAACATCTAAATGAGGATGCTTCTTTTTTTCACCTTTGGTGAATGTAGCTTTGACCAGGAGGAAATGATGTCACGAGATGTGACTCTGAACTGGAACAGCATCCTATCAGTAAGTTAGTAGATGTAGCTAAATCACTGATCATCATTGCCTCCTGGTTCCCAATTTAGCTTCCCTCACTTGCTCCATAATGAGCAAGTGGCACTTTCTGCTGCCTCTCCGATCCTGCACATATCTTTCATTGACTCTTATTAAATCTAAAACAAATTTTGTCAATGGAATTGGCACAAACAGTAGGGAGTCACAATATTTGTTGAGTAGTATCATATTTGGTGTCTTATGTTTATGAGATTCCTCTGTCAAATCAATAAAATAGCAGTATATTGGAGTCAAGTCAATTGCTTCATTTCTGCAAAGGAAAAGTAAAAAACAAACAAAAAAACCTAATTTTAAAACTTCTTCCTCTTTATGCATCATTTCCCTCTTCCCTTTTTTTTTTGTGTGTGTTTTCTTTCTCCATAGTAATAACAGAAAACCTTAGTACTGGACATTATTATTCATACTTTAACAGTTTAGCTGTGCATATTAACGTCTGAGTAGTTACTGAGGCTGCAAAACATCATGAAAAATTTAATATTTCACAATTGAATTTTTCAACTTTCTGAAAATAGTACAGCAATCAAAATTGCTTATTGATGACTTTCCATCACTGGGCATATTTTCAATAAATCTTGTACTTAAAAGGGTTTATACTTATTGATCCATAGAATAAATTTTTAATATTTTTACATTTAATTTGGTGTTTTATTATAGAAATAGAAAGTATTCTTGCATTGTCTCCCTATAAGTAGGACAGGAATTAGAAACTGGTGGTTTTTGCTTATCAGCATCCTTGCTCTTAATATAGTTATATCATTGATTCAGTATCAGGTAGAATGGGAGCATGTACTAAATGAATTCAGCGCAGTCATTAATTCACATATTCTAGTTACCTATTCTTAGTAACTGAAACATTATATATTTTGTATGTGTGTGTGTGTACACACATATGTATATATATATATATATATACATACATACACAAACACATACACATATATACCTATATATACACATATATACCTATATACATATATATATATATATATGCCTATATATATATGAGTAAATAAATAAAATATGTGAATTAGTGACTGCACTGTATTTCTTCTCTCTCTCTCTCTCTCTCTCTCTCTCCCCCCCTCCCTCTCCCTCTCTCTCTCCCTCTCTCTCTCCCTCTCCCTCAATCCCTCCCCCCTCTCTCTCTCGCACACAGGTGTATATGTATGTATACTACAGAGCTAAAGATAAATGTTTTTAAAATACAAAAGCAATGAATATTGAATGAATAAAGGACTTAATACGTGTATGAGATTGGATTAGATTGCCCATGTTTAGTCCACTGCAGGATGAGGGCATCAACATGTTCACTTCACCAGAGAATGGCTTGAGATCATATTGGTTTGATGAGTTTACTCTCCCACACTGGGTCAACATGGCTTGGCAGTGGGGTGCAGTTTTTATACCCATATTGACCCCAAGTGGGTGAAAGGCAAAGTCAATCTTGGCAGAATTTGTACTAGCTAACTCGCTCATCACATTACGTAGTGAAGCGTGTATATATATGTATGTATATATACATTCCCAATGTGATAAGTGTTTTGTTTTGATGTTGTACTTACTGCATGTCCACTTTCCTATGCTTGCATGGACCTGATGGAATTTGATGAGGCAGATCTTTCCACGGTTGGATGCTCTTCCTGTCACCAACTCTTACTTTTTACAAGCAAGGTAATATTTCATGGAATACTATAAAGTTTTAAAAACGACATTGCTTGTATGACAGTGATGCTCATTTACAATCATCACATGTCAAGACTTAGGTGCACACGCACACACGCTTCTTGCAGTTTCTATCTACTAAATCCACTCAAGGCTTTGGTCAGCCTGGAGCTATAGTAGAAGACACTTCTGCAAGGTGCCATGCCGTGAGATTGAACCCAAGATCACATGGTTAAGAAACAAGCTTCTTAACTTCACAGCCATACTTGCACCTGTGTGTGTGTGCATGCACTCATGCATGCATGTGTGTGTGTGTGCATGCGTGTATCTGTATAGTTTAGTATTTTTCAGGTGAACTGGTATTATTATTTATATTAGGTATTTATGTATCTGCTACAAAAGTATTTCACTCATTTAATAAATTATTATTTCATGTAATGAATTATATACTTAATGAGACAAGGTGGAGTGGTTGAAACTGTGAAGTGTTGGATTAAATATCTTAGAGTACTTATTTTTGTGGTTTCGTTCTGAGTTTAAATTTCTAAACTAGTGTTGATATTTCCTTTTATCTGTCTCTACAGTTGACAGATAAGTATCAGGTATTTATTTGGATTGATTTAATCAACTTTAAGCTTCTTTTAGAAATGTTTGACATTTTGACAATGTAAGAAATTGTGAAGAAATTATGATTCAGGTGTGGCTGTGTGGTAAGAAGTTTGCTTCTTAGCCACGTGGTTTTGGATTCAGTCCCACTGTGTGGCACCTTGGGCAAGTATCTTTTACTATAGCCTTGATATGTGTGTGTGTGTGTGTGTATACATACATACATACATACATACATACGTGTGCGTGATTGTGTGTATGTTTGTGTCCTTTGTTTTGACATCATGTGATATTTGTAAACAAGTGTCACTGTCATACAAGCAGTGTCCTTCATGTGCAATATTCTATGAAAATATATCTGGCCATATTATCTTGTTTGGAAACAGGTGAGGGTTGGTAACAAGAAGGCCATCCAGCTGTAGAAAGTCTGCCTCAATAAACTCTGTCCAACCTGTGCAAGCATGAAAAAGTGGACATTAAATGATAATGAAGGATATTTATTAACCATTGTCCTAAATACATACATTTTCATATATTCTTAAGTATGGTTAGGTTGAAAATAGTCCCTAAAAGTAAGTATGATTTGTATATATTACTTACTAGTGATGTATTTAAAAAAAAAATCCTATTAATTATGATTGATTGATTGTACAGTGCTTGAATAAATAAGTAGAGTACCATTTTAGACATAGATAGTAGTGTGGAAGTAGCTGTTTGTTGTTGGAGTCCAATCAACAAAGCCCTTATTTGTGCAGTACCTTTATTACCTGCACTGAAGAACTATTGTGTCTATCACATTGTGTTAGTTCTCTTCCAAGGATACAGCTGTGATGATAGGAAAGAAGCCAATATCTTTTGCTTAGTGAGGCAGCTCTAACAAGTCGACCAGGTTTGGCTCTACAGCAATGGTTAATAACAGAATCATAATCCACAGATAACCAAACTATAGGCTCTGATAACCTGTATTAAATCTTTATTTATTGATAGTAATCAATAAGTGTATGAAATGCTGGCTGTTTAATAATTGAGTAATGATAGCTTATTCAATAGAACTGTTACAAGTAGTGTTGCTGCTCTTTTAGATTTATAAGCTATCTAATTGTTTGTTTTAGTATAAAGTTTTCTTTATAGCTAACTTCATGAATAATATTTAGAACAGGTTGCTATGTTTTGCTTTTAAAACTTCTGAATTGCAATCACAGATATCCAGTTTTGATTACAATGTTTTTGTCTCCAAGAAAATTGACTGATTTATAAAATACTTATGTTAAAGTTGTAAATCTAAACTAGAAATAATCTTAAAAGTAAATCTAATTGGATTCATTTGTTATAACAAATATTTGTGAAATGAAGCAGGAAAAATATTTTGATATGACATAACTGATAATGACAAAGTTTATAAATGGCATGTAGCGAATGGTATACTGGTGAGCAAACAAAATAGTCTGATCACCCACTGCTTAAATTTATTAGTTTATTGATTAAATATCTACTTTGTTGAATCAACTGCTTATTTATTATGGCTTTTGTAATTTTGTTTTGTAATTATTTTTCTTCAAATATGATTTAATGTTTTCGTAATCTGGCACAAAATCGAACACTTGCAATTGCCTAGACTAAGTGTTTTATGTTGGGATATTCCTTCTCAATTTTTGTCATTTAGTCTGTTTGGCTTGAAAGAGTAAAGAATTAAAAAAAACAAGAATCTTCGTTCAAAGACATCCCAATAGTTAAACCTGTGACTTATATTACAAGCATCACAACTATACACCTATTGAACATTCATATGAATTCTAAAGGTTAAAAAAACAACAACAAAAAAACCCAAAAAAGTATAAACTGAAACTAAATTAAAACCTTACCAATTCCCTAAACAGCTTGGTACCATTTACAACGGAATTATGAAATTCATTTGAGAAACAGTTAAAGGTGGTTAGGACTACAATGTACACAGTTTGATTGAATGAATAGTTTACCATTAACGACCTGATCTTAATTAGGTAAAACTAAAATTTGACACTGATGGTTTGTAATTTGACAAAGAACAGGCTGTCATTTGAATCGTTGTGTCAAATGGCAATACTGGGAAGTACTTTGGAGGAAGTGACTGACTAATCAGGTTAAAAAGCACCCCATTGAAGACTTGTACAAGTTTACTTTGGTGACATACACACACACACACACACACACACACACACACACACACACACACGTACAAACATACATGTATGAAAACTATAAACACATACATATTTTATTATTGCAATAATGTTTGGTGCACCAGTACAAATACACACATTATTCAAACATGTAATTAATCACCATCGCATCGATTGTACATAACTAACAAATATATTCACAAATGTGAGAAATTAATACAGCTTTTATACAAACAACTCTTGAATACACACACACACACACAAACAAGCATATTCATCTATGTATATATATATATTATACATGCATATATACATGAGCACTTCTCCTCCCACTCATATATTTTAGACATGTCTGCATACATTCAATTATATACTTTGTTACATAGAGGAATAAAACATATAACTACGTAAAGACTAATCACGGAAATTCATATTCATATTCACAGTCACATAAACTTACATTTGTAGACACACATATACGTACACTCATGTGAAAATATTCATTATTACCGTTGCTATGGTATTCGTTAGATATATCCATAGTATTCTCTTTTCTTGGGTAGTTTCCATTCTGGGTTGGCTCATTGTCGTCAGTACTGCTATTGTTAGCACTGATGGTGGTGGCGTCAACAGGGACAAAGCTGGGATGGTCAATCTTAGTTTGCTCTTAGTGCGTAGGTTATATGAGTGTGTGTGTGTGTGTGTGTGTGTGTGTGTGTGTGTGTGTGTGTGTGTGTGTGTACATACAAACATATTTAAATATAGACTTAAAACTCAGTATACACATTCTAAGGAAACAAATAATTGTGAATGTTGTCACAATCATTGCTCTTGTTGATGTTGTCATTACTGTTGTTGTCATCATCATTGTCATCATTCTTCCATTGGCTGCAATGATTATAACATCTATATACCACAGTCCATTAATTACTGGATTTCTGTGACATTGTTCCATTGCTTTTGTCCTTCACAACTAATTCTAACTGGGGTCACTGTACCTCAAAGCAATAGTGTGGCTGTTGGTTTGTATGTATGTGTGTGTGTTACATCCTCAGTAATTGATGAACCTCAAGTAAGTAACCTAAAATATTTTATTCATTTGAATGCAAACCTAGGCCACATGTACAAACCATACATATAGAAATTATTCGCTGTTTTAGGCAAAGAAATAAAAAATTTTTTTTTTTTTAAACATTTGATCTGAAAATTTTTATTGGTTTCTTTTGTTTACTAATTGAATTCATAAAAAAAGTATTTAGATTCAGTTCCACCAGCTATTTTAATTTCTGGTGTGGTTTCTCTGCAGTTTTTGTTAATATTGAAACATTTTGTGTTATTCATTCCTTTTATTATTTCTAAGCACCAGGTTTTAATTTTAGATTCCTGTTTAAGTGATTTTCATTCCATTTTTATTTAAAAAATTGTATTTTAAAATATTTTATTAGTTGTCATTTAAATCACACCCATTGAAGTAGCATGTCCTTTAATGTTAGCTTTTATGGGGCTTGATCCTTTTTTTTTTTTTGTTCAGATGTCACTTGAAACAATAATTACTCTGTTTTCTTGCCTTCTGTGTTAATCTTTTAATAAACTACATAAATGGTGATATAGCTGTTTAGTGAAGAGTTCTGCTTCACAACCACATGGTTTCAGGTTTGTTCCTGCTGGAATTGGAGAAATAAACAGGACAATGATACTCATTGTACACAGATTGCTTTTTTTTTTTTAACCCTTTGACATACTTTGTCAAATGTAATCCTTATTTATTGACATCATTTTCAATTCATCATCATCATCATTTAATGTCCATTGTCCATGCTGGCATGGGTTGGACGGTTTGACTGGGCTGGCACACTGGAAGGCTGTGCCAATACATTGTGACTTTGTGATTTTGCTGATGTGATTGTATATTTTCACTTTGACATTGTAGAAGAGGTGTAAGAGGTCCAGATTTGACTGGTTTGAACATAAAACAAGTAGAATATTTAGATTGGATATGGCCTGTTTAAATGCTGAAGAGTTAATTGAAATTATTTGGTGTTAAGCTTTTCTTAATAATGAATTTGAACAAATATTGAAAGATATTATCCTTTATGTTAAAAAGATAATAAAACTTTCACTTTTTGCTGAGGAAAACACTTTCACTATTTTGATTCTGATCAAAGTTTAGTGATTCACTTTGAAGTGTAGCATATGAACTCATTCTGTGACAAACAGAACATTGTATTGATAGTTTCTCTCTGAATAAGGGTAAACATTTTTTGTTTCAGAATTAATGCAAAACTATAGAGATTTTCTTGTGCTAGAAAAATTGATAATGTACATAAAATTCAAGAATGTTGTGATTCTTGAACAGAAAAGTAAAACAATGTGTATATTACTCTGTGGAGGAATATTTTATTCTTTTAACTATTGTTAAACAGGATATTTCTATTAAAATTCTGTAATCATTCTATAGATTTGATGGCATATAAGACACTTTGTGTCCAAAAACAGTCTCACAAAAAAAAAAAACAAAGCAAAAAAAACAAAACAAATAAAATCACCCCAGGTCCTATCTGCAAAGTTGGACCAATATTGGTTTCAAATTTTGGTACAAGGCCAGCAGTTTTGGGAAAGGGACTAAATTAATTACATCAAACCTAGAACTCAACTGGTACCGATTTTATCAACCCTGAAAGGATGAAAGGCAAAGTCGACCGTGGCAGAAGTTGGACTTAGAACATAAAGACAGACAATATACTGCTAAGCATTTTACTTAGCATGCTAGCGAATCTGCCAGCTCACTGCCGAAGTTGGACCTGTATTATACATGATTTAATGCACTATAAACTTTTTTTTTCCTTGAATATGCGTTGTTGAAAATTGGCTGCATCTAATTTTCTTGTTTCTTTTATGCCATCAAATACAGTATTATGTTTATATTGATTCAGTTTTAATTTTCTTAAACTGCTGGTGTGAACATTAACAGTTAACATTAATAGAAATATTTGAGTAGGTGTACAGAAATTTAAGAAGAATAGTTGAAAAATAAACAGGTATTATGTTACAGTCATTGTAATTATTGAAGACAGAAGACAATACCTGTGAAGCATGAGGTTTTTTTTCTCTTAGAGATTCTTGCCAAACATATAAAAATAAGTCATCTTAATGATTCTGTTCTACTTTTTTTTTTAGTTTAATCTTGGAATCTTACATTATCAGAAATTGATAACGACCAGGTTTTTTTTTTTTCTTTTACATCGCAAAAAAATGGAATTCTATCTCATAATTCTGAGAATGTCTTTATCAAGTAAGATTATCTTAACATGTAATACAGAGCACAGGTTGTGTGTGTGTGTGTGAGAGAGAGAGAGAGAGAGAGAAAAAAAGTACTTGGCATGTAGATTTAGTTATTGCTTGAGTGTTCTTTGTCTAGATAGATAAAAATCTGTTTGGCTAGGTACATAATTTTATTGAGTAAATATCAACAATTACGATTTGTTTTTGTGTTGGCAAAGACAAGAAAATTTTGTAAATAGGAAATAGAAAGAAAAACAAGTAGCCAGAAATAACTATACTGATATCATGTCTGCTTTCAGTTAATTATAAATAAATGATGATACATTGAGGGTGTATTGTTCTTTTATAGTGTAAAAGAAAAAAAAAAAAAAGGACAAAATTAAATTCTCCATGATACTTATAATAAATCTGTTACCACTTATTGTTTCTTTATCAGTGCCACACCTATTTAGAAAGTTAGTCTGCCAAACCTTTTTTAGAATTTTAATGCTCCAGGTAAAGGAAGTAAATGTGTTTGTTGTGCTGCAGTTAGAATTGAACTTTGGTTCCTTTGTATTGTTGTTGAATATAGCTTTAAAAGTTCAGTCATGCTGATATTTTTTCAGAATATGGTTAGAGAAAGTACTGGGAAAAAATTGTGCTGTTTGCCTCAAACATGGTGTGTAAAAAGCACCCACTACACTCTTGGAGTGGTTGGCATTAGGAAGGGCATCCAGCTGTAGAAATCTTGCTTGATCAGATTGGAGCCTGGTGCAGTCTCCTGGCTTGCCAGCATAGAAACCAGACGTTAAATGATGATGATGATGATAATGTTACTAAAATGGTTTTAATGTAATTAATCTAAAATTAATTCAAAATATGACCCTAAGCAGTATGTAAATCAAATTAGATAAAATAAATAGCTAGAGAAAGCCATCCAGCTAGATAGAACCATATAATTTGTTTAGAACCTTTTAACCAAGAATCATGTTTAATCATTTTGTGACTATATTTCAACCAAGAATACATCTGGTGTTTTGATTTTTTTAAAGTAGTCAAGAGAGAATTTTGAGTAATAACTTCTAACTTAACGTTTACCTGTTAAAATATATTATCTTTTGTGGAGTTAGTTTGGAGTGTGTTGGTGTTGTTTTAAGTACTGGTTCTTATGTACCAAAATGAAAAAGTACAATACATGAAATACTTAAGTCAGTTCTGAAAGTGAATTTATTGCATGCAGCTGCACACTGATTCAGTGAATGTTATTAAACAAGACTGTGATATATTGAATTTCTGTTTGGTTAAGGAATTTTAATGTAATGTGATATGTTTAATAATACTGATAATAAAGATGATGGTCACTTTCATTGAAGGAAAGGTTTAAAAACAAAATGAAAGAAAAGAAGGATTAAATATAAAAGAAGCTGCATCTATTTGCAATGGATGCATGAATGTAATTTGAGTCCAGGTATGGATTTGGCCATGAAGTTGCAATGGGAACAATGATAATTTTGATTTTGCCTGGGATTGGATATATGTATCTGTTGATTGCAGGATATAATTCTTTTCTTGTTCTGTTTCTTCAACATAAATTGTTTAGATGTGACATGGCACAATTTACACCACTCAGGTTGATCTGGGCCAGGGGTTTTCAAACTGTGGTCCGTGGACCACAGGGGGTCCGCAAGGACAAGACAGGGGATCCGTGGGCAGCAAATACTTTTTATGCGCAATTTGATTTTATATATGTTTTTTAATTGAAATCTTTTAATTGACAATAAAACTATTTGTTAAATACTGTTAAATAAATAAATGTAAAAATATATGTTATTTTAAGCAAATATTTATGTATAAATTTCATATGCATTTATAAGGGGGTCCCTAAGGTAAAGCCTGAAATATAAAGGGGTCCGTAAGTCAAAAAGTTTGAAAACCCTTGATCTAGGCAATAACTTTCCCAAGATGTTAAATTAAGTTGTATACAACGCTCAGATATAGAACAAATTACTGGAAAAGGGTAAAAGAGGGCACAGAAAGTAGAAATAAGCGAAGTAAAGAAAGACACCAATGAAAGCTGAAAGTGCTTGTATGGTACACAGAATAAAACACAAAAAGATGGAAGAGTGAACATTAAAAGAAGTATTAAAAAGAAAGGGTGCAAGTGGCACATCAGAAGAATTAATGTTAGTGAATTTCAGGAGGCATGGAATTTTTGAAGGATAGACATAATTTATATTATGATGCTAAGGAGTTATATAATTCTAAAACTTTGGATGAATGGCAAACAAAATACATAAAGGTTGAGACCTCACTATACATTTATTTCATAGTTTATTTAGAAATAAGATAATTAATGGAGCTATGTGAACCTGAACAAACAAATAAAATATTAATATCAAAGTTGATAACCCTCAAATAGAGATTCAGTTAATACACCATTCAAAGACCTGGAAAATCAAGGAGTGGCCCTTAACTGTCTTTTAGGCTCCTCCCTAAATAAAATCTAGAAACTTTTGAATTTTGAGAGAGTACTCCTGACTGCTGGGGCCTCAAAAGCAGTCTTGTTCTGCTTTGCTAAATTTCTCTCAGGGGCCTGTCACCAAGTCAAACCTTTGAGCTGGTTTGCCAGAGCTGCTCCATCCTAAAATACTATACAATAGAATAAACAGCTAAACATAACAATGTGGTGTGTATATGTCTGTATGCTGGACCTGATAGCTTGTTGCATTGGTTTTATTGGCCAGGTCATAGGTCATCTATCAGATACAGTTTTTGCTCAGTACTAGCTAATGGGATTTGTTTTCATTCATTTATTTTATATTGCATTTTCTGGACAATAATGTCATTAGTTACATGTTTACAATGAGCCAATCATTGGTTTGCTGCATTTATGCTGGTAAAAGTGATGAGGGAGTATAAAAAAATATTTTTGAAAACACAACTTTTCTCAGTTTTTGTGCTGATGTTTACATCCTTTGCTGAAAGATATGCATTACTAAAAGTACACAAACATATTTATACAGTGACATTTCACATAATTTCTGTCTACCAAGTTCTATTCACAAGGCATTGCTCATCCTGAGGTTATGGTAGAAAATACATGAAATGCTGTGCAGGGAAATCAAACCTGAAGCTGTGTAGTCGTGAAGTGAACATGTTAATCTCCTAGCCATGAGTTAATCTTCTCCAGCTGCACTAAAAGCCTTCGATTGGTATCAAACTGCTGATATTTCCACTCATAAATAATACACAAACTCTCACAAGCCTTACAAATATCAATCTTATCGATTTCTTACAATCTCTTGTAAAGGCCACATTTACTTCACAAAGACTAAACAATCACAAAGCCTTATTTTCCTCTTCAGAACCTCAAAGTATTTCCACTGTAAAAAAGCTGCTACTATAACCTCAGGTCACCCATAAAGCTTGTGCATGGATTGGGTAGATAAAAACTGAAAGAACCTCAGTGTGTGTGCGTGCACGTGTGCGTGCACATGTGCATATGTATGTGTGATGATGATTATCAACATTTAATGTCTGTTTTCCATGCTGGTTTGAATTGGCTGGCTTGACAGGAACTGACAAGATCAGGGGCTGCACTAAATTCCATTGTCAGTTTTGACTTGGCAGCCTACACCAGTGTCACATAACCAGCCCATTTAAAGAGTACCTTTGAATAATTGGGCAACGTGTCATGCTTGAGGAGACCTATTGAATCAAGTAAAATCAAAATCAAAATCAAATCAAATCAAGTTGCAATCAAATGGAAATTGTAGTTGTGACTGATGCCAGTGCTATCTGACTGGCTCCCATGCTGGTGGCACGCAATAAGTACCATTCATGCATGGGTCATTGCCAGTGCCACCTGACTGGCTTTACGTGCTGATGGTACGTAAAAATTCCGAACGTGATTGATGACAGCCCCCCCCCCCCCCTGTGCTGGTAGCATGTGAAAAGCATCATCCAAACATGGCCAATGCCAGTACTGCCTGACTGGCTCCTGTGCCAGTGGCACGTAAAAAGCACCCACTACGCTCTCAGAGTGGTTGGCATTAGGAAGGGCATCCAGCTGTGGAAACATTGCCAGATCAGATTGGAGCCTGGTGCAGCCTCCTGGCTTCCCAGTCCCCAGTCAAACTGTCCAACCCATGCTAGCATGGAAAATGGATGTTAAACGATGATGATGAGGAGGAGGAGGATGATATATATATATATATATATATATATATATATATATATATATATATATATATATATATATATCTATATATATATATATATATATATATATATATATATTTATCTATATATATATTTATCTATATATATATTTATCTATATATATATATATCTATATATATATATATCTATATATCTATATATATATATATATATATATATATATATATATATATATATATATATATATATATATATATATATATATATATATATATTTATATATATATATATATATCTATATATATATATATCTATATATATATATATATATATATATATATATATATATATATATATATATATATATATATATATATATATATATATATATTTATATATATATATATATATCTATATATATATATATCTATATATATATATATCTATATATATCTATATATATATATCTATATATATATATATCTATATATATATATATCTATATATATATATATATATATATATATATATATATATATATATATATATATATATATAAAAATAAAATGTGTGTGCATTATGGTTAATTGTATCTCCTTGTCATGACATCACATCATAGTTTTGACCAAGCATCATTGTTGTACAAGTTGTGTTATTCATTTTCAGTCTTCCATGAAAACATGTCTGGTCAAAGGGAAATATTATCTCACTTGGAAATAGGTGAGAGTTGGCAACAGGAAGGGCCATTTGGCTGTAGAAAACATGTCTCAATGCATTCTTGTTTACTAATCAAGCATGGAAAAGGAGACATTTATAACAATGATCAAAACACACGCATACGTACACACTTATCTTAGACTGCATCAAATAAAGGATACTCAACTGAAGGACAAAGCTGCACTCTCCAAAATCTACCCTCAGATTGTGTCTGCTCTCTATGTCTCTATCTCCACTAGAATAACTTCAACTCTGAATTTGCCAAATTTATATCACATTCGCATAAATTATAAACCATTTAAACATTACGAGCTGCTTAGTCGTAACTTCCATCAAGCAGTAAAACAAACAAAAGAAACTTTTAATTGAAAGTTTATTTAAACATCCAGAGATGACATGTAATGGCTGCAGTTCACTTTAGCACACCAGTTACATAACTAACACTTGCAAAACATAGCCTGTACATGGCTACTCAACTTACTAGAAATAGCAGTCAAATCTCCCTTAAATCACATCCTGTCATCTTGTAAAAAGGAGAAGACATAGAGTAATGATGGACTATATCTGAAAAGATGATATGATAGTCACAGATGGAATGTTTTTCATCATAGGACTAATTTTGTGATTTGCACTTTCTGCAATCTTTTCCTCTAAATTACACCTTTCTGAAACTCTTTTTCTCCTCTAATTACTTCAACAATTTAAGCTAAACATGGCTTTAGTTTCATTCAATTGTCCCTTTCTTCTGGAAAGGAGGGTCAAATAACAATGTAAACACTACAGAAGATTAAATATTATTTTCAGTCAAAAGTATTTAAAATTGATTGCATCAATTATATTGTTCACTAATCAATAGATACTTTTGAATAGACTGGCAACACAGTCTATTATTTTCAGATATTTTATATACAAAAATCAGTAAAAGATCTCTTTAAAATACAAAATATTTTCTATCATATATTAATTCCTTTTTATTTTATCTTATTATTAATTTTTTTTTACTTGGGGCAGGCACTTTAAAAAGCAAATGTAGTTTAGTTATGTGATTGATGTTACAGGTATTTATTTTCCTTTTGATAGATAAAAATCTAAATTGTATTTTTAATTCTGAACTATGAAATACTGCCAATGATGTAGTTTGCCTCTCTAGACCAGTGGTTCTCAACCATTTTTGGCTCTTTTGATTCCTATTTTACGCTACTGGACCCCCATAGCCATTTGATGTATCTAAACAGAAAAATTCTTGTGTTTTTATCGGTAAATATTTTTAGGAATTGTATAAATTTAAAAAAATATTTTGTGTATTGTAGAAGTATAAGCAATTTATTGCACTTTAATTTTAACATTTTATATGGACACCCAAGAGCTAGATGAGAACCACTGCTCTAGACCATTGTTTCCCAAAGTGGGTTTCAGGTAAAAATTCTGGGGGTTCCATATAAATAAGGTGGCTCTTAATAAAATTTAATAAACATTTATATGTCAGGTGTGTTATTATGCCAATAATAAACACATGAACTGGTTCTGTATCACTTCTTTTATTATCATTAATCAATTAGTTAACATTTTACACTTTAATTAATTGATTGTTTGATTAATCATTTGGTCAAACAATCAATCAGATTTGTCAAAGTTCTTTTGTTGCCATTAGTGACCTCATCAATGACATGCCCACCCCCACCATTTTCATAACAAGCTATTATCCTTATACAGATACTCTCTCAAGAACAATTTTTGATTTATTTAATTTCTTATAAAAATTAGGGTTGCAGGGTTTTGTCTGTAAAATAGACTTATGGTTTCTGTGGGTTTTGGAAAATAATATAAAAGGTTTTGTTACAAAATAAGTTTGAGAGTAACTTCTCTAGGCCTTATTTATTCCAACATGTTATTGTTTTTTACTCTTGAGCATCAGAAATATGGAACCACTTCAATCTTGATGTAGAGTAAAAGAGTACTTTGCCTGTTGCTTCACCAAAAGCAATGACGTAGCTAGAGTGTATGTTACACAGGGCCACTCTTGAATTTGCCCCATCCCCCTGGGGTGTCCATGCCTACAAGCTTATATGGTAAACACAAGGGTGTTGCCCCATTAAAAACACCACCCTGGGTTGTACTGAACCCTCTCCCTCTCTATTAGCTATGCTATTGATCAATGAATTGCTTTCTTTGAATATTTTTAGAAGTCATCATCGACTGTTTGACTTATTGCATTATATATTTATTATCTATTATCAATGTTATTTGGTTAGCATGGGTTTTCATCTCCATACATTTATTCTTTTAGGATCTGGATATCATTTACTCTTACCTCCATGGAATGGAAGCATTGTCCTTATCAAGAGAATCGGCACTGAAAGCTCTCTGCCGAACTGTTCGCTATGAACACCACGATGCTAATGAAATCTTGTATTGGTAAGTCATTCACTGATTGTCTTATATTTATTTTGTGAAAATATTGATTGCAAGGAATTTGCACTCTACTATTTAATTAATAATTGTGTGTAGATTGTTGACTAATTAATGTATGTGGAGGCGCAATGGCCCAGTTGTTAGGGCAGCAGACTCGCGGTCATAGGATCGCGGTTTTGATTCCCAGACCAGGCGTTGTGAGTGTTTATTGAGCGAAGACATCTAAAAGCTCCACGAGGCTCTGGCAGGGGATGGTGGCGAACCCTGCTGTACTCTTTCACCACAACTTTCTCTCACTCTTACTTCCTGTTTCTGTTGTGCTTGTAATTCAAAGGGTCAGCCTTGTCACACTGTGTCATGCTGAATATCCCCCGAGAAGTACGTTAAGGGTACACGTGTCTGTGGAGTGCTCAGCCACTTGCACGTTAATTTCACGAGCAGGCTGTTCCGTTGATCGGATCAACTGGAACCCTCGACGTCGTAAGCGACGGAGTGCCAACAAAAAAAAATTAATGTATAGATATGTCTGTATATTTGTGGCTGTGTGGCAAGAAGTTTGTTTCCCAACTTCTTGGTTTCAAGTTCAGTGTTCTTCTCTTGAGTTTGTGTGATAGTTGTAAACGAGTGTCACCATCATGAAACCAGTGTCTTCTACTATGAAAACATGTCTGCTTGTGGGTAAATTTTAACTTTGATGGAAAAAGGTGGAGGTAGGTGACAAGACGTGCATCTGGCAAATCCACCTCTACAAAATTGTGTGTGTGTGTGTGTGTGTGTGTGTGTGTGTGTGTGTGTGTGTGTGTGTGTGTATGTGTGATGGCACCTGAAATTTTTTGAAAAATATACTAACTGTTCATTAAGTAAAACTAAAATACAAAGATATGATTAAAAGGCTAATTAATTACCTATTTAAAAAATTTTTTCTTTAATATCTTTTATATTTACAATTTTTAAACATTCCTTTGTATTGAATATATTTTATCAAAAATATCTATTTGTTTTCCATGGCTTTGGAATAAATAAATAATGTTATGTATGCTTAGTGAATCATGTGGCAGCTTGAAGAAATCATTTAATCTATATTCTTCAAAGATCTAATCATAATTCTTAAATTTCATTTCCCATTTGCAGCCATTTGCAAATTCTATTATTACCCATTCCTATCCACCATATGATTATATGTTTAAATGGAAATGTATGATACCAATATCTAATGGCAATATTTTTAGAAAGTTACTACAATAAATTCTAAATTGTTTCTTTTTATGAAAATATAATTTATATGACAAGAATGACATATATTTGTTTCTTAATTTTGGAGAGAACTAATCTTTATTTTCTCATTCTTAATAGTTATGAAAATAAACAAAGATATCAAATATCAAATTGTCTCTTATTTAATTTAAATTATCAAACAGGATATTATATATCAAATTCTCTGTTATTAAATTATCAAACATAGATTTCTGACTTTGGCAGAATACCACACATTTGTAGGAGTGGCTGTGTGGTAAGTAGTTTGCTTACCAACCACATGGTTCTGGGTTCAGTCCCATTGCGTGGAACCTTGGGCAAGTGTCTTCTACTATAGCCTCGGGCCGACCAAAGCCTTGTGAGTGGATTTGGTAAACGGAAACTGAAAGAAGCCCGTCATATATATGTATATGTATATATATATATGTGTGTGTGTGTGTGCGTTTGTCCCCCCAACATCGCTTGACAACCGATGGTGGTGTGTTTACGTCCCCGTAACTTAGCGGTTCAGCAAAAGAGACTGATAGAATAAGTACTAGGCTTACAAAGAATAAGTCCTGGGGTCGATTTGCTCGACTAAAGGTGGTGCTCCAGCATGGCCGCAGTCAAATGACTGAAACAAGTTAAAGAGTAAAGAATATATGGTCAACTGAATCAACCACTGATCATTACTGGTACTAAATTAATCATTCGCAACAGGATAAGCCAATAAGGGAGATTCAGCATGCTAGAAATAACAACCAAATCTCCATCAAATCAGACGCTATCAAAGAAAGGATACATTGGATATTGGTTCCACTCAGAACACTGTGGATCATAGTTTGGTATATCTAGCAGGTGTGTCACAACCTGAATTTATTTTCTTGTAACTTTCAGAAAAATAAATATTTTTTTGTAATGAAATTTTCTACAAGTATTTTTCAGATGGTGTAGATTAAGATTATATCAGAATTTAATGTGACAAAAATTTAGTAGGCATGCACATATGTATTACTGACACACATCACATGTATTTACAAAATGAAATCTGGAAGTTTTGAAAAATTATGTGATATGTGTTAGTATATTAATGGTGTAGAAAGCCAACACCCTCAATACTACTATTCTCCCCACCCAGTTGAGGAATTTTTGCCTTTCTTTATCTTACATAGTACTTGGTGACCCTATCAGTGATAGTAACAAATAAAAAAAGAAAGCACTGGTGCTGGTGTCGTGTAAAGAGCACCCAGTACACTCTGCAAAGTACTTGGCATTAGGAAGGGCATTCAGCTGTGGAAACAATGCCAAAACAACGAAACCTGGTTTGAGCTCCCCAGCTTTGGTCAAACGTCCAACCCATGCCAGCATGGAAAACAGACGTTAAAGGATGATGATGATGGTGTGTGTGTGTGTGTGCAATCCCATGATCATTCATGACTGAAGGGGGTCTTTATGAGGAAACAAATTCAATATTGGCGGGGGGGGACACTTGTGTAGATATGCCCATAGGTCTGCTTAATCAAAATTGACTCACAGCTAGACAATATCAACAACCACCTGAGCTTCCTAAGGAATGAAATTACATTGTGCTTAATTCATCATGGTACCATTTTTCTTATCCACCACCTTCCACCTTATCAAATATTAAACTATATATTCCTTCTTTGAAATATTCACGTATTTCTTCATTAAATCTCCTTAACTCAAAGCCATGCTGTTACATTTCAACAAATGCAATTTATTGCATTTGTGAGTATTTTTATTACCCACATGTTTAATCATAGATATTTGATGTATTAATGTATTACTTTGAAGAGTGAAATAGTTGTGGCCCATATATATAGTGAAGGTGGAATGTGAGTTCAAATCCCAGACGGGCTGCGTGTTGTGTTCTTGAGCAAGACACTTTATTTCACGTTTGCGACGTCACAGGTGCCAAGCTGTATCGGCCCTTTTGCCTTTCCCTTGGATAACACTGGTGTTGTGGAAAGGGGAGACCAGTATGCATGGGCGACTGCTGGTCTTCCATAAGCAACCTTGTCCGGACTTGTGCCTCGGAGGGCAACTTTCTAGGTGCAATCCTATGGTCAGTCGTGACCGAAGGTGGGGTCCCATATATATATATCGTATCTATATACAGTATTTATCACAACTGTCTGATGAACAAAAGCGTGAAACTCTTGAGTAACAGTTCTGTGATAATTTTGCTGCTTTAATAAAAAGTGTGTATATATATATATATATATATATATATATATGTGTGTGTGTGTGTGTGTGTGTGTGTGTGTGTGTGTGTGCATACATACATATATATATGTATACACACACACACACACATACTTCTTGCATGTGAATAATTATAATAGCGAGGAAAACGATTGTAAATTTGTAAAATTCCATTCAAGATTATGCTCGATATCAAACTTATCACCAAACACCACTTGTTTCTCTATCAAAAATACTTCATTATGTCAAAAAACTTTTTGCATTTTCCTACAGAAACTTATGTAGAGACACTTTTCGAAATATTCTATGTTACATTTCCACTATAGATGGTGATTGTGGTGGATTTTCTTTACCTAGTTTATGTTTTATGTAGAAATTAATTTGTTGCTAAGATTCTGATTTGTTCTGGAATGAAAGAAAATTGATTTTACGTTTTTCAATTTAACAGACCAATTTGAATTCTTGAAATATAATAGATGGATATAAGAAAGCCGATCTGTTGTTTGTGGTTTATCTAATTTAATATATTGCATTCTCACTGTCGATTGGTAGAAATTGAGATCTATTTTCATAGAATTTCAGGTCTATTATCAAAAAGCTGCTGGGCGTTAATTCTCTCTCTCTCTCTCTCTCTCTCTCTCTCTCTCTCTCTCTCTCACACACACACACAATCGCGCACGCATCTCAATCTTCTTGGTTGGTGCCAGGGGAGACAACGACCTCTTGACTTCTGAAGGAATTAAAAAATGTAAATATCTAATACACACATAAATAATTAAATTTATCCTTTGTTTATATATATATATATATATATATATATATATATATATATATATATATATATATATATATATATATATCTTTCTCTGGTTAGCAACCACACGGTTTCAGGTTCAGTTCCACTATGCAGTCCTTTGAGCGGGCTGGTAGACATATGTCTTCTGAATGAGTCGGGTAGACAGAAACTGGGGTGTGAACGCGACGTTTGTTTTCCTCTCTCTACTTGAACACGGGTTTAGGTTTATTTACGCTCCTTTAACGTAGCAGTGTGGGGTCGGGGAGAACAAACCAACAAAATAGGTACTGAGTTCGATTTTATTGATTTAAAAAAAAAAAAAGAAGCTTTTGAGGCTGTCTCAATATGACCGTAGCCGGAAGCAGTGGTAAAAAGAATATACATACGTACGTAGCGCCCAGTCGCTTGCCACTCTTGATTTCACCTGTGGGTGCGCAGCGTCTCCAGGTAAGTTGTGACAGTTACAACTTGCCTGAAGATCCTGTGCATCTACAGGTGAAACTCAGAGTAGCAAGAGACTAGCTCGACTAAAATAAAATACTGTTAATCTCAACTATGGTATTGAATACTCTTTTATCCGTCAGTTAATACTAAAGGAATATATATATATATAACCAACAAGAAATAAGGCAGCTCAGTTACAATTCGGCAAAGTCCAATCACTCTATTCCATTTTAAAATAACGTGGAAATTCGGTAATGTTGATTTTCATTTTGTTTAATAAAAACAAACCATAAAACCAAGATGGTGTTGTTTGTGTATATATGTGTATTTTCATTCATTTGATGTGTGTGTTTATTGTACAATCTGCAGTTTTGAGAGGAGGTGGTTATTTGAAACTAGCAACTTTAATACTTGACTGGTATTTTATTTTATCTACTCTAGGAGAAAAACCTCCCGTCCATTGCAACTCCGGGAGGATTAAATGCAAAGTTGATCCCTGGCGGGATTTGAGCTCTGAACGTGCGTGTAGAAATACCGTGGCTCCTACAAAGGCGTTTGCTCGCGCGAGCGGTTTTAAATATGAAGAGGAGATAACTCTTGTTTTATGAATGAACTTAAAAACCAAAATATTTTTTTCTTCCTTGATTTGTAAATGTAAATGAATGCTGACTTCGTTGTATTTATAGATTTCAGACAGTTTATCAATATTATATGATATCCATATTATATCTATAATTAAAAAATAATATATTATAACCGAGAAAGTGACTATGGATAGATGTCGTTTATTGTTTTATTTTACTATCACTACTACATTAATGACACCTTACAAAGGACATTTTCACAGGATTATCTCCCATGAATCGTGTTATACTCGTACTCACAATTTCAAACATTCAAAAAAAAAAAAATTCTATATTATACGTTCACTGTCATTATTATTATTATCTGTTGTGTATATACCGATCAGTTCCTTATAACTGGATTTATATTCTAAGAACTGACGAATTCAAAAAAATAAATTTGCATTCAGTACAAAGAAAAAGTATTATCGACCTGGCTAGTTTCCTCTGTCAATCTCCACAACAATCGGCTATAAGAATCACAACTAGTAATAAAATCGTGCCTTCTTTAAACATTTCTAAGATAATGAATGTTGATTTCTGACTAGAATGCTGTTAATTTTAATTGTACATTTTCTTCCAAATAATTCCATGTTTAATGAAAGCTTTTAGAAATAATTTAATAAAAATTAGCGACGCTTTTCTAAAATAACTTTATCTTCCGTTCAAGTTTTCTTTTAGTTTTCATTTACTTCACTGTCAATATATACCTTATTTCTTTGGTGATGAAGGTTGATTAAATATTATATTAAAATTCATTTTCTAATTGACAAGGAAGAAGTGGGGGAAAATATTCATTCTCTGAAAAAGATCTATTCTTAAAAGCTATAATTAGTCTATCTAGCTCTCTAAATGAATTTGCTTCCCCAGTTGTTACTCTGTAGTAATTTTAAGCCTATTTCTTCAAACTGTTCATTAAATGTATTATCTGCTAAGATGATGTATTTTAACAACATAACTGAAAAGAGCACTTTGCGTTGTAAATATAATTTGCACGAATTTTTTTTATCATCATCATCATCTAACGTCCATTTTCCATGCTGGCATGGGTTGGACGGTTTGACAGGAGCTGGCTAGCTGAAGAGCCACCCGGACCCCATGTCTGTTTTGGCATGGTTTCTATGGCTGGATGCCTTTCCTAATGCCAGCCACTTTACTCAGTGTACTCGATGCTTCTATGCAACAGCAGCGTGGGTGCTTTTAGATGGCACTGGCACAGGTGCTTTTTTGTGGCACAAGCACTCATGAGCCCACAAGATTAGGATTGCTCAGCTGAAGAAGGATGCAGGGGACATACCTTTATGCAAAGACGACCGTGATTTTAGGGGCATTAAATTTGATTTGGGGAAAAAACCAAACACAACAAAACAATACTTTATAGTTCAGTGAGTAAGAATAATGAAATAAAAACATGAAGAATGCTATTAAAAATGATTTCTACATACCCGCAGAACACATAGTAGCTGTTTTTTTTTTTGAGATTTAAAATTATTACTTCGTGGTTTTCTGTCTGACACCTAATCTCAGAAGCTCCTCAAATAGCTTTTCAGAGCAGCCAATAATTAGTACAGCTTGTCTTTGTCTTTGGGGCTAAATCACCTCTCCAAAGACTATACTTGACTGATTGGCATGTACTTGTCCATCAACACACTCCAACCTTTGGTTCACAAGTTAACTGTTTCCTCTCTCTACCTTTTCTACTGCTGCTATGTTGGCTTCTGATCCTTGAAATTCACTGGTCTCATATTATCCCCATTCAAGCACCCCTGGTTCAATTGTTTCTCATCCCCTTGTCTTTCATAATGTGTATCTATCTCTCCCCTCCAATCTTCATACCAACTACTAGGTCCAGCCCTTCCTCTTCTGAATATTAGCATTATGAAATTCCTTCCTTGCATGTAATCTTGCTGATCTTGGAGAGCCTGCAAAGGCCATGGGCACAAGCCTTTCTTTCAGGCAACAAAAATAAAAATAAATAAATAAATAAATAAATAAAAGGGTATGTTTCTATGGAAATGACTTTGAGACTGGTTGAGACTGGATTCTTACTTGGTGATGTAGAATATGCATATTTTATAAAGATTTTTATAAAAAACCTTATATTGGACCATCTTCATCTCAGAATACTTTTGCTCTTCATTGATTCATTGCAATTTTGGGTGAAATATGAAATGATTACAACAAATGGTTTAAGCAAATTAGCATAAAAGGCACCCATGCCAGTGCCATGTAAAAGCATCCCTGTCTGTTCCATGTCAAAAGCACCTGTGCTGGCATCATATAGGAAGGTACCTGTACCAGTCCCTTGTAAAGAACAGCTGTGCTGGTGCCACATAAAAACTGCCCATCGCATAAAAGGCACCCATGTCAGTGACACATACAAAGCACCCAGTACTCTATGTAAAGTGGTTGGCATTAGGAAGGGTATCCAGCCATAGAAATTATGCCAAACAGATGATTGGGCCCTGGTGCAGCCCTCTGGCTTGCCAGCTCCTGTCAAACCGTCCAACCCATGCCAGCATGGAAAACAGACATCAAATGATGATGATGAGTTGCAGTTGCATTTCAGATTTTTACTTTTGATTTAGCTCTATATGTTTCGACTATAACTGCCCCATCTTTATTTATTTTTTTGTACATTGCGTCAGTGCCCCTGGACTGGCTCTTGTGCGGGTGACACATGAAATTTCTTCGAGCGAGATCGTTGCCGGTGCCCCCTGAACTGGCTCTTGTGTGGGGTTGTTGTAGGATTTTCAAGCGAGATCGTTGCCGGTGCCCCTGGACTGGCTCTTGTGCGGGTGACACATGAGGTTTCTCGAGCGAGATGAGCGTGGCCGTTGCCAGTACCGCCTGACTGGCCTTCGTGCGGGTGACACGTAAAAGCACCCACTACACTCTCTGAGTGGTTGGCGTTAGGAATGGCATCCAGCTGTAGAAACTCTGCCAAATCAGATTGGAGCCTGGTGTAGCCATCTGGTTTCACCAGTCCTCAGTCAAATCGTCCAACCCATGCTAGCATGGAAAGCGGACGTTAAACGATGACGATGACATTGTTCAGTATGCCATTTTCTAAAGACAGTAATGTACAATTTTTAGGTAGATTTGGCTGGTATCTTTATTAAGCCAAATGACTACATTGAGTCTTCTTCATTGGTTCATTGCATTTCATGTAGTGAAAAATGCTACGCATGCCACATGGTTGTTGATTTGATCATTGTCTTATTATATAGCTACTCAGAGTTTCAGAACATAGTCTATTTTCAAGAGGAAAATTCCAGTTCTGAAAAGAATACAACTGAGTTCTTATACAAAATTACAACAATTAATGGTTTCAGAGTACTGAGGATGATAATGATGTTGAAATACAAACATTTTTAAGTAACAAATAAATGCTTGCTTAAAGAAAACTTAAAGAAAACTGAAAAGTATCCTTTATTTAATTTTGTATGTTCAGTGGAAAAACAGCCCTTAACCTTTTTGTCACCATATTTCTGTTGAGATGTTCTGTGTTTCTTTCTATTAATTTTAAATATAACAAAGAATTTAGTAAAATAACTTAGTTATCAGTAAGCTAGTTAGGAACATAAATTGTGACTAAGGTTTGCTGGAAGTTTTACTTGGGAATTTTTGAAAACAAGACTACAGAGCCAGAGGTGGTTTCAGTTGGTTTGGTATCAAAAGGGTTAAGTAACAAATAAAACTTCTGCTGAAAACTTCTGTCTAATGTGGCTGAAAACTTAAAGAAAACTGAAAAGTATCCTTTATTTAATTTTGCATGTTCAGTGGTAAAACAGCCCTTAAATTAAAACATGCAGTACACACATTTAGAACTCGAAATCTTTTTTTCTTCTTCTTAGAAACAATTTCTATGAGTACTCTTTTACTCTTTTACTTGTTTCAGTCATTTGACTGCGGCCATGCTGGAGCACCGCCTTTAGTCGAGCAAATCGACCCCAGGACTTATTCTTTGTAAGCCTAGTATTTATTCTATCGATCTCTTATTGCCGAACCGCTAAGTTACGGGGACATAAACACACCAGCATCGGTTGTCAAGCGATGGTGGGGGGACAAACACAGACACACAAACTCACACACATACACATATATATACATATACATATATACGACGGGCTTCTTTCAGTTTCTGTCTACCAAATCCACTCACAAGGCTTTGGTCGGCCCGAGGCTATAGTAGTAGACACTTGCCCAAGGTGCCACGCAGTGGGACTGAACCTGGAACCATGTGGTTGGTAACCAAGCTACTTACCACACAGCCACTCCTACAAATCTTAAAATACATGTTCTTCACTCATAAAATAGTGCACCTGTAATGTACTTCTCATTTACCTGAGCAAGTAATGCAGTAGGCTCATTATCATCATTATTATTTTAATTTACTTTGCTGAAGTGGTCTTAATCTCATTCAGTCATGATATTATACATTTTCATTTATTTCTTTATTTACAAGTTAGTCAAAGACGGACCAGGGCTCATGACTTTTGTAGCCACCTGTGTTGTGAAATTGATGTAGTTGATGCTCGGTCGAACATAGGAATGAAATGAGTGAGCACAACTGTTGGAATGCAAAGAATTTGGCATGGCTGATTGGACATTCAGCCTGTTTTGGTGACAGTGCATTTTGGTGCTAGAGGCACACTCACTCACTCATGCATGCACTTGCATAAATATACACATAGAGATAGGAATCGTGAGAGGGGGAAAGAAACATTACATTTTATTTATTGAACATGATTGATGTTTTCCTTCATCTCATACACATAAAGAGAAATATGCTCATACACATGAACAGAGAAGAGGAGAAAGAGGAGAGAAAGAAACAGAAGAGGAGAGAAAGAGGAGAGAAGGAGAGGGAAGAAAAAGAGAATGTGACAAGGAAAGAATTTGTGGAGTACTGTTTAGAGAAGGAAGGATAAAAAAAAAAAATGTTAAATGTAGAATCTGTGAGATGAGGCACAAAGTTTGTGAGTGGAGGAGTGAGTATGCAGATAGTTCGGCGGAGCAGAGGCAGATGTAGTAGTCATAGAGTAGAAAAGGTGTGATGACCACAGTGTGGTACTCTGGGAAAATATCATCTGCCAATTAGTTTGTTGGTTGATAAATATCTGTATCTTTTGAATAGGATGTTTAAAATAGGATACTATTTTTCTCTGTAAAACAATCTGATCCCTTAATTGTTGCAATTTTATTTTATTTATTTCCCTAACGGACTTAGAGAGAAGTACATCTGGCTCTTACCAAAATATTTTGGTTACCTGGGAAAATTACATCAAATTCAACTCTCTCACTCACTCACTCACACATTTTATTGTTTTAATGTCTACTTTTTCTATGCTGCCATGGATTGGACAAGAATTGTCGAGATTGTATTCTACAGCTAGATGCTCTTCTAGGTAGTCAGCCCCACTTGATTTTCAAGTAAGGTCCTTTAGTCTCTGATTTTATTTAAACTTCAAAGCTACTGGAGTTTTATTTATCTGGGACATGAATGTGATCGCCACTGCTTAAATATGAAGACATATGTAAACACACACACATACGACAGGTTTCTTTCAATCTCTGTCTACCAAATCCATTCACTTGGTCTACTTGGGGTCATAAGAGAAACCATTTTCCAAAGGTGCTGTACAATGGGACTAAACACAAGATCACATGGTTAGGGAGCAGGCTTCTTAACAACACAGCCATGTCTGCACCTATTGGCCTTGTGAATGGAATTTAAAACTGTAGAAAAAACTATTGTATATATATATATATGTGTGTGTGTGTGTGTGTGTGTGTGTGTATGATCATCATCATCATTTAACGTCTGTTTTCCATGGTGGCATGGGTTAGACGGTTTGACTGAGGTCTGGAGAGCCAGTGGCTGAACTAGGCTCCAATCTGATCTGGTAATATCTCTACTGCTGGATGCCCTTCTTAACACCAACCACTCCAAGAGTGTAGTGTGTACTTTTTACATGCCACTGGCACAGGAACCAGTCAGGCGGGCCTGGCATCTATCACATTTGGATAGTGCTTTTTACATGCCATTCAGGGGCTACTGACATCGGCCAGGTTCAGTGGCTCTTGCTGATGGGCTACAGCAAATATTCTGCTCAATACCACAGATTTGCTTGTCAGTTGCTTGACCTTAACTGGCGATATGTGCATCTCTGATCATGAGTAGAAGTAGTGGGGAAGCATCATAGCCATGTGTTGAGAGGAATTCTTTGGGGTTTGGTGCAGTAAAATCTAAGTTGTATTCAATAAAGAGTTGCTGTTCACTCAAAGTGGATGGAACTTGTGGCGAAACACAGGAGGACATGGGATGAAGTACTGAAGAATGACCTCAGAATGCTGAACCTTTTGGATGTGATGAAGTACTAAGAAGACAAAGAATATATTTTACTTCAGCACTAAGATTTTTTTTTTTTATATTTATGTCTTTCTTCGCCTTGAGCAACAAAATTTGTCACTGTCTTTGTATTTAAAGTTTTGTGTTGCCCAAACTTATGTCTTAGAAGCCCAAAAGCGCTGTTGCAATAATAGCCTTATCAAATATTCAATCAATGCTTTCCAGTGTTTTAGTTGATCTTAACTGCACCTTAACTAGTTGAGTATGTCCCTTAGTGGCTGGCGATATGTGCATCTCTGATCATGAGTAGAAGTAGTGGGGAAGCATCATAGCCATGTGTTGAGAGGAATTCTTTGGGGTTTGGTGCAGTAAAATCTAAGTTGTATTCAATAAAGAGTTGCTGTTCACTCAAAGTGGATGGAACTTGTGGCGAAACACAGGAGGACATGGGATGAAGTACTGAAGAATGACCTCAGAATGCTGAACCTTTTGGATGTGATGATAAAGGACCGAGATAACTGAGGCTTTGCTGTAATCAAGAAGACCCACTCTCTACAGCAGAAGTGTTAAGGCAGCATCCCTTGGTGAAGGAGATTGGCTTGCAAGGGTCCTGTACCGATAGCATGTAAAAGCACTCATACTAGTGTCACGTTAAAAGTACCCAGTGCATACTGTGAAGTGGTTGGCGTTAAGAAGGGCATCCAGCTGTAGAAACCAAGCGAAATCAAACTGAAACCTGGTATAGCTTTCTTGCTGGCCAGGTCTGGTCAAACTGTACAACCCATGCCAGCATGGGAAATGGACATTAAAGGAGGATGTTGATGATGATGATGATGATGATGATGATAGAAGATAGTGATAGAAGGATATATTATACATGACAGTGCTATAATATTGAGGTGCTATAATATTCATAATAATGATAAGCATCAAGTTGAAATGTTACAGCTATCTTTAAATCATTG